>NW_024412394.1:1618919-1648048 GCF_014898765.1 Herpailurus yagouaroundi | reverse complement strand
GTGTGTGTGTGTGTGTGTGTGTGTCCTGTGTGCCCCCAGACAGGCTTGCAAGCTTGTTGCTCAGGCTTGGAGGCCACCTCTGGCAAGGGCTCACTCTGGCTTAGTTCACAGGGTCCCTCAGGGGACCCCGAGGCCATGCTAGGGCCCTGGGCGGGGGTGAGGCCTCCTCAGATGGCGTCCTAGGTGTAAATCGGTGCCGGGGGGGGGTGGGGGTAAAGCCGCAGGGAAGGGGGTGGTATACAACTAGACATTCGACCCAGAGAAGACTTGCCTGTCTACTCAGCTCCCCGCTTGGGGGCTTGGGGTCTCCTTCTGAGGGGTCAGTCTAAAAACAAGCAGGAGATGGCGTTAGTGAGGAAGGCCAGGGTCTGGGGAACAAGTCCCAAGCTGGGAAGGCCTTCGGCTCCTCCAACGGAGAGGGTAACGCGCTGTAGCTGACTGCGTTTAATAGGGGTTTGTGAAAGCCATAATCCCACAGATGGCTAGACTGTGGAGGGAGGGGTGCTGGGGGTCATCTGAAGGCAGACACACACCAAGTGGCTGTGGTGACTATTTCTGGCCATCCTGCCCCCGGGCCTGGCATAGAGTAGGTGCTTGAGAAGTGCATGCTGGTCTGAACAGAGCAACATGTCATGGCTCAGGGGTGCCCAAGGGCCACCCCTGGACCCAAGTGGCACCCTAGGTGCTCCGGTCGGTAGAAATGCCAGCTGGCATGTGTGTGGCCCCTGAAGACACAGCGCCACCCGTAGGCTAGTCCTGGTCTCCTTGTCCACCATTTGGCTGCAGCATCGTGTCCTGGAAAGACACCAACAGACCCCGCCTGAATCCTGCCTCAGCCACTTCCTAGCCTCGACTTTGGGGAAGTTCAAGAAGGTTCTGTTCTTCATCTGTGAACCCCACAGGTGCTGGACTCATGACGATTAGAGGACGGGGTGCCTGGGTGGCTCAGCCGGTGAAGCGTCTGACTCCTGATTTCAGCTCAGGTCATGATCTCACGATTCGTGAGTTCGAGTCCCACATCGGGCTCTGCACTGACAGTGTGGAGCCTGCTTGGGATTCTCTCTCTCTCTCTCTCTCTCTCTCTCTCTGCCCTTTCTCTGCTCCTTTTCTCTCTCTCTCTCTCTCTCAAAAATAAGTAAACATTGGGGCACCTGGGTGGCTCAGTCGGTTAAGCGTCCGACTTCAGTTCAGGTTACGATCTCGCGGTCCGTGAGTTCGAGCCCCGCGTCGGGCTCTGGGCTGATGGCTCGGAGCCTGGAGCCTGCTTCCGATTCTGTGTCTCCATCTCTCTCTGCCCCTCCCCTGCTCCTTCTCTCTCTCTCTCTCTCTCTCTCTCTCTCTCAAAAATAAGTAAACATTAAAAAAAAAAAAACCTTCCTAAACTGATTTATAAATCCTTTGTCTAAAATTAAAAAAAAAAAGATTAGAGGAGATAGCACATGCCTCACAGGAACACCCGTTGGGGGCTGGATCCGTATCCCAGCCCTGTTGTGTGCCCTTGGGCCTGTTCCCACTCTCCGAGACTCTCTGGTCTCGGGGTCTCCTGTGCCATGAAGGCTGCATGGTGTCTGGGGTCCCACAGACCCGGCTTCCCGCCCATCCTGCCCCTATGGTCCCATCTGGGTGACCAGCCCCTGGCTCCTCACACCTCAGCCGGGGCGTCCCCCGAGCCGTTCCCACCTTTTCAGAGCTGGAGCCTGGGACAGAGAGCAGGGCCCTGTGTCCACTGGGTGGGGCAGCCCCATCTCTCTGTGGCTGGCACGAAGCCCAGCCCTGTCCCTTCCATCACCCTGAGGCTGTAGCTCCTAGGAAGACCCAGGTGGGAGCATGGAGAAACAGAGCAACGGGGGACAGAGAGAAAGCTAGGGAGGCTGCAATGGGACCCACTGACACACCAAGACCGCCTGCCCTTTCCAAAGTACCTCCAACTGCCATTGTCAGTTGACATTCACTCATCAGAGTGCCCTACCCCCAAGGTCAGCAGGGCAAGCATTTTGTCCACTCCACAGAGGAGCTGAAGGAGGCCCAGAGGGGGCCTGAGCTGCCTCACTGTCACTCCACTAGTACATGGGCCCCATCCCCATCTGGCGCTCTCACTCTTGGATGGGTGAGCGGCGGGCAGGAGCGCCCTGGGGAGGGGGTCAGGCCAGCAGCACCAGAACTCATAACCTGTGTGCTGGCTCCCGTGCTGCCCCAGCCCCAGGGTCCCCTGCCCTAGACGAATTTGCATCTTGGGGAGAAAAGGACCACTGGGAGACATTAGAGCACGAAGAACTGGGAAATGGCGGGGGGGGGGGGGGGGTGGGGCGGTAAGGGCCGGAGGGGACACGAAAAAGCTTTCTGGAGGACACAGCTCTTGAGATGCAGCTTGAAGGATGGGGGGTAATCCCAAGTAGAAGAGAGTCAACTCAAATCCGTTTGAACAACAGACAAAGGACGTTACTGGGCTCTTCTCCTGGGCTGGTGCAGCCCACTCTCCCTGGGGCTGGGGCTCAGAAACCCCAGGCAAGAAAAAACATGCTACCTCAGTGGGCCAGGGAAGAGTCCCAGGGTGAAGTGACATCAGGCCAACGCAGGTGATGTGCCCAGCCCCAGGTCTGGAGGATGCCCACAACAGATGGGTAGTGTGTAGATGGAGGAAGAGAAAGAGGGGGCACATTTCACCTGATGGGAGCTGGCCAGGGGAGGGTTGAGGAGACCAGCCTGGGCGGGGGCGGGGAGGGGACTGTGGGCAGGAGGTCTAGCGGACCCAGTGACCCATGCTGGAGACCTGGGACTTGCCCCTCCCCTGAGGGGACAAGGGTAGTAACAGGGTCCTATCAGGCACAGGGGAATCAAGGAAACTCCAGATTTGAGTTTGAATCTGCTTCCCAGCCATGACCTTGGGCAAGACCATTTTAAACATTCCAGCCTCAATTTCTTCACCTGCAAAATGGGTACAGTAATATCTACCTGGAGAGGTTGCGGTGGGGAGTTAGAGGGCACGTGTCAAACAGGTGGCACGTGGTTGGTGGCCAGCAAGGCATCGGGACAGGGTGTCTGGGCTCTGCGAACACTTTCACCAACATTGCCTCCCTCCTCCCAGCAGCTCTGAGAGTTCCCTGGGGATGGAGAGAGGGGACTTTCAGCAGGCTTCAGACACTCGGCCGAAGTCATGGAACTGGAAGGTGACAGAACTGGGTTGTGTATTTGGGTCAAACCCTGAGCTAATGCCATAACATTACACTGGGTGGATCGAGGTGCTGAAGTGGGGTGTGTCCCCCAGAGTCCCTTCATGGGTTAAGGACAGTTTCTAATCGGCCCTCCCTTCCCCTGGAACGCAACAGAGTGTCCTGGGTGGGTACCACACCTGCCTTGAGCCCACCACTGATGTCACTCCAAACAGCTCTCAGCCCATGTGAGCCTCAGCTGAGCGGATGGCAAGTCCTCGCCTTGCTCCCTCTTGGAGCTTCCCAGCTTCCAGAAGCACCCACTCTAGGCTTGGGCAGATAGAACCGCTGTCCACACTCAGCACGGCTTAGCCCGGTCCGTCCATTCACGCCCACCCATCCCTGGAGAGATCTATGGAGTGCTCCCCGGCACCAAGGACAAGGCGATTCCCAGCATTCAAAGGGCAACATTCCCAAGGCCAAGGTTTTTTGTGTACATAAAAAACTCTGGCTGCAAGAGTGCTCTGTCTCCATCTGCCTATCTTCTGGTCTGCCTCAGCTAGGATCAGACTTTGAGCATTAAAGACAATACTTAGCAAAAGCGGAAGGTCTGTTTCTCTCATCAAATTCCTGAGACAGGCAGTCCAGAGCCAGTATGGAGTTTTTGTGCAGTCCTCGGAGACCTGGCTCCTTCCAGCTCACTGATCCAGCATCTTGACCTCATGGTCCAAGATGGCAATCAGAATTCCAGCCATCACAGTTGCATTCCAGGAAGCAGGATGAAGGAAGCATAAAGAAGAAGGGGGCAATTGGTACATGCCAGTTTACCTTTAAGAAATATCTTTAGGGCCGCCCGGGTGGCTCAGTCAGTTAAGCATCTGCCTCTTGATTTTAGCCCAGATTGTCACCTCACAGTTGGTGGGATCATGCCCTGCATCAGGCTCTGTGCTGACAACACGGAGCCTGCTTGGGATTCTCTCTCTCCCCCTCTCTCTGCCCCTCCCCTGCTCATGCACTCTCTCAAAATAAATAAATAAACCTTCAAAAAAAAAGAAATTGCCATTTTTTAAAAAAAGAAAGAAATGTTCTTAGAAATTGACACATAACACTTCCACTTGGTCACAGAGTCTGGATAGTCTTAATTCCAGGTAGCCAAGTTCCCAGCCCAAAATTAGAGGCTTGTTTACTAAGGAGGGAGAGCAGACTCGGGGGCGGGGGTTGGGGGGGCGGGTAGTGACTATCCCTGACACCCCATCCACCGAATAAGCATTTGTTGGGCGCTCCTTGTACTTACCCTGTTATAGTGCTTATAATATGGGGAATAGCTTACCTTGCGAGTGTGGAACAGTGCCTGTCACATAGCAGGTGCTCACTGAGCAGCGGCCGCTGTTCTGGGTGTGTCCGAGCGCTGACATAAGCATGAATTCTGTGAGACTGGAGGGGAAGGCTGCCTGCCAGGCAGGGGCGTGGGCTACAGAAAGGCTTTCTAGAGGAGGACCTGCCGGGACGTATCGCCCCTGGGGGCTGGGATGGTCGACTGTGGCCATTTTAGGACCTCGTATTCTCTCCCCCGACCTCCATCCCATCCAATTTCCACTTTGCTGGCGAATCACTGTAGAAACTCATCCTTACCAAGGTGCCAGGGGTGATAACAGCCAGGTGCAGGGCTGTCCGGGGTGAAAAGTCCAACCATGTTATGCTGGAGAATTTGGGCATCGGTTAAGGTGAGTTCAGGCCCTGGGGTTTCCTAGAAGCCCTAGAATACTCTCACTGTGGGCAGTCACACAGGCCCTCTTGAGACTAGAAGACAACGATGAACGTTGTCTAAAATGCCCTCATCTGACAGAATGGGGGTAGCTGTGCTTGGTGCCCTTCCAAGGTGATCCAGAGAAAGGAAGCGCCAGCCCCCTGCCCTCCGGCGACATCCTTCAAGCCATCTGGCATAATGGGACGAGACCTTTGAGCTCAACCTTGCGGTCCTCCTGGGATCATGCAGGTGGAAGAGCCAGGCATGGGCACCTCATCGTCGCCATCCTACAGGGACTGTCAGAGAGCAAGCTGCTGCTGGCCGGCCCCCACTCTGGGTTGGGAAAGTGAGCTCCCGATCATCCCTGAACACCACTGCATGATGGGCCTGCACAGGCCCCGTGGGGCACAGAGAGCATGGGTCCCACATATGGTGAGAGGGCCCACAAGCCTCAGGTCCTTTTCCACGGGGTTCTCTGAAGTTCCTTCCATCCCCGGCCTGGAGAGCCAGACAGCACCTCCTCCAGGAAGCCCTCTCTGACTTGCCTTGCTGGGTGCTTCCACGGCCCTCCACTGGGGGCATGGGTGGCTCTGAATTTCCACTGAGCGTGCTTGTCTGTTCCCCAATCTTGGCTGCTCCCTCTTAGTGTCCTGTCCCACATTGCTCTAGATGTATTCCTTGTATCTTACACATACTATAAACTCAGTGGCTACGCATCAACTAATGAACATGAGTGAGTAAGTGAATGCATAAGTGAGTGAACGAATGAATGAATGAGCAGGTTTTCTAGCTGCCAGAATATGGATCCCCCATCAAGGAGAGGGAGGCCTGCAAGGGTTAACCAGGAGTCCGCCTGTGGTCTGAGGTAAGCAGGGAGCATATTTGTTCAGGTAAATAAGGAAGGATTACTTATAATGGGAAATCAGGCCTGGCCAACTCTTCATCTCACGGCTGCTTGCCTTCCTCCCAGCACATTCCTGCGCTCTGCCCGTGTCCACACTGCCCTGCAGATCTGGAACCCCAGCCCACCACGGCCTCCATGTAAGCCCCTCGGGCTAGGTCTTGCCACCGTGCGGGCAGGTGGCCCCGGGGCTGGGAGCGAAGGGCTCCCTTACAGGGCACACAGCCCTGAGATCTCAGAGGGCCACCCCTCGAGGGCGGCCAGGCCCCCAGCGGCCCACCCGAGTATCACCTCTGCCCCCAGTCCTTCTGGCCCCTGGTCCCACTGCCCCCCCCCCCCCCCACCGATGCCTGGCTGAGACCCAGCTGTGGCCCGTGCTGCCCACGCCTTCTCCTGGCCCTCAAGGTTGGCTCCACGGTGGACGGCTCCCTGGGCACCAGGCAGACAACGGGTAAGTCTGGTGGGAAGGCAGAGTGCTTCGCCATGGGGGCTTCCCCCTCCCAGCCGTGCGGAGCGGGTGACAGAGGGCAGGAGTTGGAGGCATGGTCCCCGGGTCCAGAACTGATCTCCCAGGCATTGCTGGCCTGTGATCTGGGTCCTTCACCCTCAGAATCCCCTGATCCTCCTTATGCTGCCCATCTGCGCCCCCTGCCCCGGGCTGACCCCAGAGCCCGGGTGAGCCCTTGGCCTGGTGAGGCCCAGGATGGCCCCCGTCTGGAGCCCACCTGGAGCCCAGCCCGTACAGCCTGAAGGGAGGCAGCCTTGCAGGTGCAGAGCCTCGGTCCCCGAGACACGGCCAGTTCTGCTTGGCTGGCGAAACACAGACGACCTTTCTGCCGCTGCCAGCCACAGCTGCTCTGCCAAGAGAAGGGTCTGCCTGGGGACGGGCCGCGGTGGGCAGGGGCTGGCCGAAGCCTGGAGGCTCAGGGCCGGGCTCTGGGTCGGAGCAGGAGGGACAGGCCCAGAGCCCGGGGTTTGGGCGGTGGTGGGCCAGGACCCAGGTGGGCTGGGGAGCTGCGGAGTGAACTAACAGGGCTCGAGTACCCAGGGAGGCAGAACGCCGGTCTGGGCGTTCTGGGCCTGCGGGCCCCGGTCTGGGCACGCTAGGAGAAAAAAGGGACGTCCTTGGGGACGCTCATGTCTAAGATTTGCCAGATGTCTGCTGTGGGGAGAGAGGGAAGTGTTGGTGGAGAGGACAAGGTAGAAAGCCAGAGGGTCTGGATGTCTGGGGACTCCCCTGGAGGCTGGACCAGGTGTGCGCGTGTGTGCGTGTGCGTGTGCGTGTGCGTGTGTGTGCATGTTGGGAGTGGGCAGTCCCATGGAGCCGGCCCCGGATCCCCTTACCCACCCAGCAGCCCATACCCAGGCCACAGGCCTCCAGTGGCCCCTTCCCTATATGACAGTAACGGCCTTTCTCCTTCTCCTTAGTCAAGTCTAGGACTCGGCCTCATTTCCTGCTTCACGGCAACCCCCAGTAAGGCCGCATCTCCCCAGCACCAGCTGCTCAGCTGAGTAACAAAACAAACAGGCATCGGGCTTCCCCAGGCCCGAGGTGGCGAGGTGGCGGTTGGGATGGGCAGGAGACGCCCCAGCACACAGGGCACCCCGCCCCCCGGCCCCCACCGACACGACCCAGCCCAGCTGGGGGTGGGGCTAGAGCCAAAGACTCCCAGCTTGAAGTTTCACCCCGCCCCCCAAACTCACAGAAATTTGGGGAGAGGGAGCATCCTCAGGGCTCTTGGGGAGGTTGAGGTGCGGAGGAGATGCTCTCTGAGGGTGGGGAGCCACCCTCCCCTTTGAGAAGTGAAAAAGGCACTATGAGGACACCTAGAGCCGAAAACTCTGTCTCTACTGGACTCGATTCTTGTGGGTTAGCAATTATAAAACACCCACGGTAAAATGCGACACCATTTGATTTTCCCAAGGACCCTCTGAATTGCATGGAGCTTCTCTGTCCACCAAGCCTGAGGGAAGAGGGGGGACACTCAGCAGGTGTTCCGTTGATCAGAAATAAGTAGAAAAAAGAGGAGAACCCACTTTCTACCACTGAGGTCATTGCAGATACAAAGTTAATACCCTTGAAACAATCAGGGCCCCATTTTGTGCTTAAACAGCTTGGTGCGGCTTGAGTGCAACCTGGGGACGTCAGTTCAGACTGACCTGGGGACAAAGACGCTTTGGGTGGAGGGCAGGAAAGGGTGGGTTCAGGCCCCCTGTGTGACCTCGGGCAAGTCACTTTTCCTCCCTGCCCTTGTAGCTCCTTGTCTGTGTAATGAGAAGGTTAGACAAGGTGGCCTCCTCTGTTAAAGGAGGCTTCGTGGAAGGGACAATCTGGAGCTGGATTTTGCAGGCTGTATAGGAGTTGGTGGAGGCAGACTGGCTGGATGTGCCAGCTTTCTAAGATGTGTGCTTTCCCAGGCTTGTGCCCCAGGCTCGGGTCAGCAGAGGTGGGTGGCTCTACCTCTGGCTCCTCCTAGAGGCCAGGGAGGGGTGAGTGAGGCCAGCAGCTGCCCCGGGCTGGACTAGAGAGCAGGATGACCTCAGGTAAGGCCCAGGCCTCCCTCGCCACCAACCTCAACTCTTCCCCAGCCTCCACCCACCATCACCACCTGCTTCTTCCTCTGTTCCCCTCATTCCTCACCCCATCACCTTTCCCTCCCCCTTCTCCAGCCCCGTCCCCTCACCTGCTCCCCGGTGCCACCTTTCTGAATGTTCCACCCATCTCAGTTTGGTGCCACCTTCCTGAATGTTCCACCCATCTCAATTCGCAAGAAATTTCCATCCACCTTCCCTCAATCTTCATAAGCCTTAAGGCATGCTCTTGACAGCCCATTTAACAGACAGGATCACTGAATCTCCGAGGAAGCCAAGTCACTTATCCCAGTCCCAGAGCTAGAGAGCCGGGAGGTGAGGCTCCATCCTGGTCTGGGACCCTCCCCTTGCCCCCTCCCCGCCCCCATCCCATTCTTCACCCCGCCCTGCTCCCCTAGCCAAGGGAGCAGCCTGTCAGGTAGAACAACTCTTCCCAAAGCAAACTTTGCACAAGACGAGTTGCCCTGGGCTCTTCCTGACATTTAATGCTGGGCTCCTTCCCCTGCCTCGTTTGCATGCTCCTGGCTCAGGAGGTGCCCCCTGCCAGATTCTCCTCTCCTACCTTTCAGCAGCTGGGGTGGGGCCTCCAGACCCAGGGAAGGTGAGCCTCCTCATCCCTCCAGACTGACTGCTCCTCCCCTGCCAGGGACCTGTGTGACTCTGCTGGGGACCAGATAGACAAGCCCCCATTCAGGACCTTAGAAAGGGACAATGAGACCTCTCTGGGCACCACCAGAGTTGAGAAGCCCTCCCTTTTCCCTCCAGCTCTGGGATTCAGGAGAGGGGCCTGGGGGTGGCTGCCCAGCCAGGGTCTCAGTACCCAGGGCTAGTGACATTGGTGGGGACCTAAGTGTCTCTGCTCTTGGGCAGCAAGTTCTTCCGGCCTCTGACTCCCACACCCCCCTCCACAGGGCTCTAGGACAGAAGGGTGATGTGTCTCCGCTAACATTTCACAGATGGAGATGTGGGCCCCAGTAACTCCCTAGGAACCCATCCCTGCCTATCTAAACCTCTTTTGAAGCAATTTCTGTTCTTCGCCTCTCAGGACAGTTCATTCTGGACTTCTGTCATTTTGTGCAATGTTGGAGTGCTTTCACTTTGTCCTGAAACCCCAGGGTGTGCTCCCCAGCCCTATGATTGGGGCTCAGGGCGCATTTTCTCCCTCAGCCCTGTCAAGACTTTATAGATTCACGAACCCTGGTTTATGGAGTGCTGTGCCTGGCCTGGGGGAGGCCGCCGAGACACGTGAGGCTAGAGACGGGGAGGGGGGGGGGCGTGGCGGGTAACAAATGTGCTCACCCGCCTCTGGGAGATCGCAAAGCCTGGCCAAACCCCAGAGACGCAGGTGCCTTTGAGTCCCTGTGTCACCGATGAGGAGGCAGAGGCCGAGAGGACGGGCCAAAGTGCCACAGGCAGGAGCCGGGCGAAGCCACGTGTTCTCACACCCTCGGGGACCCGGCTGCCCAGCGGGGCCAGTAGCTCGGGGAACAAGATGCCCATGAAACATTGAAGCCTGCATCCTGGAGCAGGTGCTGGGAGGGGTGGTATGGGGCCGAGGTGCTGGAGGAGCGCAGGGAAGAGGGGCGATTTGTGGGGTCCTGGGGAGACTGTGCCAGAGGGAGGCGGGGCAGCCCAGTCGGCACTGCTTGAGTGAAGGTGAAATATGCATGGCCAAGGGAGAGCAAAGGAGCTCGATGGGGTACTGAGACCAGACCTGTCTCAACAAGGGCTGAATGAAGACGTGAGCCGCAGTTTCTGAAAGTCAGGCAAGACTTGAACTTGATATGGCTGGAAATCGGGGCTGTGGCCTGACCACCCCAGCATCACTGGCTCTAAGCCCTGGGTTTGTCCCGGCTGGGGTCTTGGCTGCCTGCATGAAGTGGAGAGGGGACGCTGCTGGGGTTGGGAGTCCGTCTGATGCGCCATATGTGAGGCCAGAGGCAGCCTGCCAGAGCCCCTGCTTGGGCAGAAGGCTGGGCTGGGTTTTTCAGAGGCTCTGGACACCAACCAACTCCAGGGGAGGGAGGCAGGGAGGAGACACAGCCACACCCCTTATTCTGCCCAAATGTCCACCCTGAATCACGTTTCTACTTGCCGGGGGAGCCCCTAGAGTCTGCCTGTTTCTCCACCATCCTGCTTCCAAGTCAGGCTCAGGGGCAAGATGGGGGCCATGGGATCATAGAATCCAGACAGCGTCTGGGCTAGAAAAGCCCTGAGAGGTGACTTGTCCCTTCAGAGGACAGAAAAGGACACTGGGGCCCGGAGGGGACCAGGGGCTGCCCAGGGCCCCACATCCAGCGCGAACAGAGCAGGACAGGGTCTCACATCTCCAGGGGCTGAGGGCTCCAGTTCTTCCCAGGCCATGCCTCCCCACCCCCTGCCTTTGGAGCAAACTCAAATACAGGGGAGAGCTTGAGGCTGAAGTGGGTTTCTGCACCTCCAGGCTGCAGGCGTCCGCGCCACCCAGAGCTCTGCTGTGGGGCATTTGCAGGGGCTGGGTCAGCGGGAGGCCTAAGCAAAGGTGAAAGGGGTGGGCAGCAGGGGTACCCTAGAGGCTGGGAGGTGCTGAGTCACAGCACTGTGTGAAAAGAGGGAAGTGCTCCGTCTTGAGTTCCGGTCCCTGCTCAGTCATCACAGACACTTCCCTGGTCGCGGTCACGGCCCCCGTGTCTGTCAGGTGGGAGTAATAGCGGCTGCCCCCTGGGTTGGCTGCGCGAACCCAAGGAAGCAGTTTATTTAGCTGGCCTTCACCTTGTCCCAGACAGGGTCACAAGCAGTGTCTGGAAGGCTGAATGCGTGGATGCCAGTGGTACCCGTGCAGCGGGAGCAAATGGGAGACGGAGCTGGTACAAATGTGCCTTTGGGCTCTTGGCTGCCCGAGGCAACTGTGGGGAAAGCAGACTAGACCAGACTCCTTGATGTTCCCTTGAACCTATTTGCTCCTGCCACCTGGCCCTGTGTCCCAACTCCCTACCCAGCTTCTGATTCCTATAGCCTCACTGCACCCCACCCGCCACCATTCTCCACACACACCTCCAGGCTCAAGCTGAACCTCCCAGAGAACAGGGCTCCTGAAAAGTTAGGCCAGGGGCCTGCCCGGGTCTGGGATCTGAAGAGGTGGGAGAAAGCCAGGAGACCTAGAAGAAACCTACCTCCCCTGTTCTCATGCTGAGCCCAAGATAGACAAGTCCTCCCCCAGTCACCCCTGAGGGACCCACCTCCCTACTCTCTGTCCTTGGAGTCCCCAGGGGCAGCAGGTGCCTGGGGATGACCACAATGGGGTGCTTGAGGAAGGCCAGAGCTGCCTGGAGGTAGCCAGCCTGGGACACCTTCCTGGATAAGAAGGCAAATCTGTCCGGTGGAGAGAGGTGGCGCTCTGGACAGGGAAGGGTGGTCAGTAAGGAGGAGGCTGCGTCCTTTTATTGGGTCCAGCTCGTTCGAAGAACAGTTTTAAAGGGCAAAGGGAGCTGAGGTTCCATGGAGGGCGGGAGTGACTGAGAAGTAAGGGGGCAGGAGGAGGGGTGGAAGAATGAGAAAGTAGCGGGGAGAGGCTGGGTCCAGAGGCGGGCAGGGTTGGGCACTGGCCTCAGTCTCCCTGCATCCTGGGCAGGCCAAGCTTCTCTCCAAGGTGCTGACCAGCTAACTGGGGGGCAGGCCCGTGTGGCCCCTACCCACTCTGCATGGCCCCTGGCCAGGCCCTAGTCACACCCCCACAGTCCCCTGACCCTGACAGATTGAAGGAGGCCCTTGCATGGAGGGAGAGAGAGGCTGACAGCCAGGACGGTGGGCCACAGTGAGGAAGCCCCAGAAGGTCTGCCCCAGCTGGTGGAGAAAGGCCGACACAGAGCTCAGTGGCAGGTTCTGTCACCCCCGCCCCTGCCCCCCCCCCCCCACTCTCCCCTGGTGCTCTTGTCTTGGTGCTGGGGTCTGCAGCCAGGGTCCTGGGCTCTGGGCAGCCTGAGGCTGGGTCTCACGATGGAGGTAGGGGCCCGAGAACATTTATCCCACCCGCAATCCCCCCAGGGGTGCGATCTGGGAGCCTGAACTGAGCAGGATGTGGGAGACAGGCTCCAAGCCCATAAGCGCCCAGAGCTGCCTAAAGACCTCCCTGGTAACTCCATTTCCCTGAGGCTGTGGCCTCTGGAGATATCAGGCGATCTTCTGCCGGTGCCAGGTCGGGGTGGCAGTGAGAACCCGGGAGGCCGGGCAGTGGCATGAAACGGCTGCTATAAATCTCCAACTCTGGGTCCCTCTGCCCTCTCTCCTTGATCTGCCTTCCTGAGGGAGTGGGAGGTGCTGAGAGAAGGGCCCCTGAGGAGGCTAATCCCTCTGGTCGCAGCCCCACGGTCCTGCTGGTCTGGCCCTAGATCTGGGCCTTGGCCTCCACCAGCTGTTACCAAATTTTCTTTGTTTGGAGTCTGAGCCAGAGCCTCTGGGGCAGGAGGGAGCCAGGACATGCTGAGCCTTAATCCAGACATGTGGTTTAATCCAGAAAAGATCAACTCGAGGTTTGGGAGCTGGAGGCATCGCTCAGGAGACGGGCAGCATCTCAGACCCAGCCTGCATAGGCCAGTGGGAGGGCTGGGCCAGCCTTCACAGGGGCCCGGGCTTGGCAAACATGGGGCTTGTCCCAGGACCCTGTGCCTATGGAGCAGGAGCCTGAGGGTCAGCGGGCCCCAGGTTTGGTCCTCGCTCTGCCATGACTATGGGCACGTCCCTGCCACTCTGTGAGCCTCATTTTCCCCAGTGCACATGTGTCTTCGTGGGCGAACAATCACCTGTGGATGTAATCATGGTTGAACTGCACGGCACAGGTGGGAAGAGCTGGGAAGTCAGCTGTTGAGGAGGGCTTCCGGGGAGAGGAGGGGGCTTTGGGCTGAACTGTGATGAGAGGGAAGTGGCATCTTGGGCAGGGGGATGGCAACACAAAATAGCCATGTTGTGCCCACAGCACTGGGGCCAGGGGAGAAATGCCATTGTCATTAGAGCCCGGATACAGTCACCATGTCGATCGATCCTTGGTTTTGGCCCAGACCCTGCCACTGACCAGCAAATGAATCCCTTCCCCATATGTGATCTACAAAACTTTCGTATAACATATAGTCCCTTCCAACTCTGATAATCTGGGCTGGGTAGGAGGTGAGCTGAGACATGGGCACCAGCCACTGGGATTGCATGAGGGTGGCACTGGGGAGCCATGGGAGGTTCTTGAGCACAGGGGTGCCTGATGAAGGAGCATCGAAGGGAGATGAGCTTGACAGTGGCGTGGAGTGAGCAGTCAGGAGGTGGGAATGGACTTTGGAGGATCAAGTTGCCCAATCAGGAGGTGGGCAGGACCCTGGGAAAACGGACTGGCCAGCCTCAGAGGGAATGTGGCACAACGAGCACAGCCTTTGCGTGTCCAGCTGGGGACTTCTGACAAGCTGTATTAAGACCTCTGCGCCCCCCTGTCCGCATCTATAAAATAGGGCTCCCGAGCCCACGTCCCCTGGGGCTGTGGGTGGTAAAGGAGTGACAGGCGTGAATGCTCTGGGCCTGGGGAAGTGCTCACTGAGCAGTTCTCTCTTCCAGCCAGAGTCTGGCCCCAGAGCCAGACGCCAGAGTTGCAGGCTGGACACTAAAACCCCCGGCTCCCTGACCAGTAAACCAAGGTCCCCCCGGATCTGGGCTGCGGGGGTCAGAGCATTCCCCACCACCTCCCCACCTGTGGACAGTCAGATCTTTCCTCCCACCGCACGATTATTATTTTTCACTGGGGAGGTGTTGGGAGCTGGGACCGAGCCTTGGTTGAGAGCAGGTTCCCTGGCATTTAGGAGCAAGGTGAGGGGGAGCTGAAATGCAGGGTGGGGCGGAGGCGGGAACTCGCCTGGACCAGGAGTCAGAAGACCTGGATCCAAGTCACTTACCTCTGCGCCTTCACTTGCCCATCCACAAAATGGGAATGAGCATAAGGCCCGGTTGCTGCTCTCTGAGGAAGGACAGATGCAAGTCAAGGATGTGTCACCACATCCCGGCCCAGCAAATGCTGCCACCTGCCCCACCCGTTCATCCTCACTGACCCCTCATGCCACCGTGCCCCGAAGCAGCAGCTGCCTCCCACCCCACCTGTGGCTGCAGCCACGCAAGCAGGAGCGCCACGAGGGAAGCAAGTTCTTCTGCTTCTCGGAAAAGCTCTCTGTCTCCCTGGCACAGGGCCCAGGGTGCTGGCAGAGACTATCCTAACGTGGCAGGCACGGGAGCCCTGGGGACGTGGATGGGGCGGGAGGCAGGAAGGGGCGACGAGGTGCGGGGCTGAGAGGGGCTGTCCAGGGGTGGGGCCTCCTAGGGGGTAGGGCGTGGGCATAGGCCAGGGTGGGGACCCGGGAGCGGAGGGGGCTGTTGGCACGGCCTGGGTAAATAATGTTGGGCCCACAGCACACATGTGTGTTTGCACAGAAGGCCTTGAAATGATTCCAGGCCTGCCCTCTGCCCCCCCCGCAGCCCCACCCCACCCTGACCTTTCCTTCCTTGTCACTTAAAGGAGCTCTTGAAAGGGAGAGTCGGAATCAAAGGGAACACCCTTCTCTCTTGCTGGCGTTGTCTCCGCCACAGGAAGTGGCACAGCTGCCGTGTTAAAGTTGGGACTGTCGGGCACTGCACAAGAGAGGGGACGAGACAGAGCTGGAATTCCACTCGGGCCCCCTTCACCAAACTCTGCTCTCCAGAGAGAAAGATCGCTGTTTTCTGAGATATGTGAAGGTGTGGAATGGGCTAGCTGCAGGCCTAGAGAATCCAGAAGGGTCTTCCCAGCTGGGTTCTTTCCCTGTGCCCCCTCCCTGCCGCGGCACACCGAGGCTAACCGGGCAGCCAGGTCAGTCCCACGGGGGGAGCCTCGATGGGCCGGGGAGCCCCCCACTGTCCCGGTGTGGCACAGTACATGTCACCAGTAGAGTCTACCGGTCCTTTGATTAATGCCTCTCCCTCTCACTGGCCCGATGCCTTTCAAGCGGCAGTTCTCAAATGTGAGCTTGTGTCAGAATCACCCAAAAGCGGGGCGCCTGCGTGGCTCAGTCGGTTGGGCGGCCGACTTCGGCTCAGGTCATGATCTCGCGGTCCGTGGGTTCGAGTCCTGCATCGGGCTCTGTGCTGACAGCTCGGAGCCCGGAGCCTGTTTCAGATTCTGTGTCTCCCTCTCTCTGACCCTCCCCCGTTCATGCTCTGTCTCTGTCTCAAAAATAAATAAACGTTAAAAAAAATTTTAAAAAAAGAAAAAAAAAAATCACCCAAAAGCTGAAACACACTGCCGGGCTTTCCCGGGGCTTCTGACTCGGTCGCTCCGCGGTCGGCCTGAGAATCTGCATTTTTTGCCACGTTCCCAGGTGGCGCCGATGCTGCTGGCCCAGGCACCACGTCGTGAGGAACACGTGGGCCCACGTGAACTTGCCCTTAACGGGTTCGTCTGCTCCTTTCCTTCCTGCTGACTTTCATTAGGAGCGTGTACTTGTTGATAATCTTCCACCTCTGTCCTGAGTCGTGCTGGAGTCCCGGGCCCACAAATCACAGAAATAGCCCAGAAACCCTGGGGTTTTGGTACCTGTACATCTCCTGAGGCCCCTGCCTCACCCGATCCGCCTACTCCAATAGGGGGTGCAGAGAAAAAGGGCCCTCGGCAAAGCAGGGCCTGAATGACCGCTGTGGAAAGAGGCCTCCAGCTCCTGTTTTGAGGCCAAGTGGTAGCCCCCTGGGGGGCCTCGGGGCGGCAGGAAGAGTGGGTGTCTGAGTTTCTGGGGGCCTCCGTCGTTCCCCAGAGCATGCTCCTCCTCCCCTCTCTCCCCCTCCCCACACCCTTCCCCTGCAGGTGGGCACGGCCTCCTCAGGGCACACTCCTCCAGGGCGAGGGGAAAGGAGAGGGCCCTGGGAGCTGGGAGGGGCAGGGGGCAGTACCTTTGGGGAGGAAGAGGGGGGTAGGTACAAGGAACCCGGTCCTGAGCCAGTGTGGCGCCACTCAGTGACTGCCTCAGCACTGTCAATTTGTTCACATCCCCCAAATGGTGGTGGAGGGGAAGAGGGCCCGCCTCCCTGACTTGTGAGTGGCGTCTACCCTGCCACTCCCCTCACCTGCTCCTCGCCCCTTCAACCGCCAGGTGAAGGTGATGGTGACCTTCTCCCTTCCCCACCGTCTTTAGGAGAAGAATAAAAGAAAACAAGCTTTGCTCCAGAAAGAGAGATTTGGGTTAGCTCTCAAAAGGCACTTCCTCCACAGGACAGTGGACGGGGGATCTGGGCATGGGCTGGCCTGGGGCCAGAGGCCCGGACACTAAAGCTTACTTGTCCAGGCCTCGGTGTGCTCATCTACCAAATGGGGCTACTCATGCCTTCCGTTGTGAGGCTTGAATGAGGCCGAGGACCTCAGAAGGGTGTGGTAAGCACACCACGTGGGTTAAGATTTGCTGCTTTCAGCCAACCTGGCTTTCTTGGGGAAAGCTGTTTACACCTCACTTTCTTTCCCAGCCAGGAGCCTATCTGCCCAGCCCTGTCCTAACTGCCCAATGACCCGGAAGCCCCAACTCTCTCCCTGGCCCAGTGGGCCCCTCATCCCCATAACCAGCTTAGTGGCCCCCACGGGGATGGGGAAGCAGCCAGACCCTGATTGGCCTTCCTCTCTTATTTCTGCAGACACAGCCAGCAGCCCAAGCAACGGCGGCATGGGCAGCGCCAGCCCGGGCCTGAGCAGCGTGGCCCCCGGCCGCCTCCTGCTGCCCCCCGACGCTGTGTTGCGCACAGGCGTGGAAAAGGCGGCCGCGGGGGCGGTGGGGCCCGAGAGACGGGACTGGAGCCCCAGCCCGCCTGCCACGCCTGACCAGGGCCTGTCTGCCTTCTACCTCTCCTACTTTGACATGCTGTACCCTGAGGATGGCAACTGGGCCACCAAGGGCCCCGGGGCCAGCTCTCGGGAGGAGCCACCTGAGGAGCCCGAGCAGTGCCCTGTCATCGACAGCCAAGCCCCCGGGGGCAGCCTGGACTTGGCACCGGGGAGTCTGACCCTGGAGGAGCACTCGCTGGAGCAGGTGCAGTCCATGGTGGTGGGCGAGGTGCTTAAGGACATTGAGACAGCCTGTAAGCTGCTCAACATCACTGCAGGTGAGCCTTTCCGCACGTCCCCCTCCGTAAGGCGGGCCGCAAGCAGGGCTGAGGTCGCTGGGGGTGTGGGGGGCCGCGCAAGGTGCACTCTGGCCACCCCCCGGCCCGGCCTCAGCAACACCAGGCATGCTGGGGATTCTGCACATACAGTCAGCCCACGGCACACAGCAGCTGGGAGCCTGGGAAGGTTCCTACCCTCTCTGCCCCAACTGCTGGAGGCAATGCAATCAAGCTCTACACCATCTGACCCTCTACCCACCCCCCCAGAGGCGTCTCCACGCTCGCCTCATTTACTCTGCTCCAGCCACACCTGTTTTTTGCTGTGCCCACGACCCTCACGCCTCAGGACCTTTGCATCTCCTGGTCTCTCAATCCAAAACGTTCTTCCCCCAAAGAGTTCCTCGGTTCACCCCGTGCCTCCTTCAGATCTTGACTCAAATGGCACTGTCTTGATGAGGCTTTCCCTGCCCACACCGCCAACTCTTACTCCTCCTACCTGCTTTATTTCTCTCATTGCATGGACGGTCCGATGCCCTACATATTTTATTTATCCATTTTATTTGCTCTCTGTCTCCCCCACTGGAATGTACACACCCCAAGGGCAGGGATTTTCATTTGTCTGGTTCCCTGCTACATCCCCAGTTTCTAGGATGGCGCCTCGCATATAATAGATGTTCAATAAACAGTAACTTCTGAATATGGCAGGCTGTGTTCTAGCACTGGGGAATAGAGTGGGGAACACAACACAAAAGCCCCTTTATCCATTGAGCGGACATTACAGTGAGGGAAACGGATCGTAGATAACTAGATAAATGTGTGTCACTGGTCCGGTGGTGATGAGGGCTCTGATGAGGAGGGGGCATTAGGAGTCCAGGCACACGTGTGTGCCTGGAAGGTGCAGTTGTGGGGCTGATGCTGTGAGTTGAGGGGCTGCGGGGTCTCCAGCCTCCTGTTCCCACATCGTCTCTCCAGCTTTGGGCAGGCCTGACCCATCTCCTGGGTCCCCGGATCCCGGCATTTGAGCATCCCACTCTCGTGCTGCTGTCACACAAAAAGTCTTCAGGCGTCCCTCAGGCCCAGCCCCTCCTCCTCAGAGTCCTCCAGGCCCGGCCCCCGCCCCCAACCATCCCTGCAGGTGCCCCATGCCCGTCCTGCCCCTGGAGGTTTCCCCGTTCTGCCTCCTCTCCCACACCGGGCTGGGGAGGGGCCTACCCTCTGAACAATGGAGACAGAAACAAATTGCTTTGACCCTGGGAAGGAAAATGGGTTTATGAAGTGGGGGCAGCCCAGCCTGCAGGTCATCCAGCTAGGGCACCAGCTTAGGCCACAGTGTTCACTTGGAGGCCCCATTGTGACTGTGCCACCAGCCCAGCCTCCACCCACAGGCCCTGCCAGGCTCACCCCAGAGCAGCTCCCCGGGGAACCTAGCCAGTGACTCTCTTCCTAGCCTCTGCGGCCTGGAGAGCCGCATCATGACCGCCCGGTGCCCTGCCATTTATTCACTCAGTGCTCGTGCACTGAGCGGCTAGTACGTACCCGGCCCTTTGTTAGCTGTTGGACAAGAGGCTACAACTCTCTGTGCCTCAGTTTCCTCATCTGTAAAATACGGTGGAGATTAGGATTCGGGTTGCAGGACTAATTCCTGGTTGGGTTATTTTCCCTGGTTCCTTGAAGGGTTTGGGGAAGGCAAGAGGCAGCTGAGAGAGAAGCTCAGGTGTCTCTGGTTTAATGTCACCGCCCCCTCCGGGGAGGGGGCTTCCTGAAAGGCCTTCTGAAGGGACTGGAGGGGTCGGGGGGACCCGAGGTCTGGGTGAGGTGGGGGGTGCAGAGGCCCCAGGCTACCCTGCCCTGAGCCAAGTTGGTTTTTAGGACCCCGGCTCCTCTGCCTCACTCCCCTCTCTTCTTGGGTGCCCCCTCCACAGGGCCCCTCAAGGCCCTCTCTGGCCTGGCCTGTTCTCACCCCAGGAGCACACAATCCGGGCCACAAGCTTCCAGTTCCCACGGGCGCCCCACCAGAGCAGAGCCGGCCACATTCGGGGCGGTGGCCTCAAGTAGCCCGTGGAACTGAGGGAGTGTCTCTTGTCCAGACCCCGTGGACTGGAGCCCTGGCAACGTGCAGAAGTGGCTCCTGTGGACAGAGCACCAGTACCGGCTGCCCCCCGTGGGCAAGGCCTTCCAGGAGCTGGGGGGCAAGGAGCTGTGCGCCATGTCGGAGGAGCAGTTCCGCCAGCGCTCACCTCTGGGTGGGGACGTGCTGCACGCCCACCTGGACATCTGGAAATCAGGTGGGACGCGGCATGGGTGAGAGAGGCGCCTCCCGAGCTCCGAGCCAGGGACCCTGAGGGGGGCGCTAGGCTGGGACTCCTGCCAGGGTCGCTCTCTGCTGGGGAAGCAGCTGGTCGGTCCCAGTCCGAACTCTGTTCTAAATCTCAGCCCCACTTGCTGCTGCCTCCCCAGATCCTGGGCCGACTCACCAGCCCTGACCCACTCCCAGCCCTGGGCAAACCCACAGCGCTTAGGGCCAGAGCGTGTGGGAAGTTAAAAGGTAGGAGTCGGACTGTGAGAGCGCGGACGGCATAGCTGATGGGGACCGTGGGGACCACGAAGTCCTCCTTTGTCCTTTTGAAATTGTGTTTGTCTGTTCTGTGTTGTCTTCCATTAAAGGAGTAATGAGGTAATCAGTGTGCATGAGTTCTCAAAAGACCATAATGGAAATAGTACCGTGAAAAGGAATTTCCCCCCTCGCTCCTGACCCCCTGCCTTCCAGTCCCCCTGCCTAGAGGCAACCACCGTTACTGGTTTCTTGGGTACGTGCTGGAGAGAGTCTATGCACACAACGAGCAAACATACACGTGTGGTTTTCACCCTTTTGTAACATGGATCGTGCCAGAGTATCACACTGTTCCACTCTTGGTTTATCTTGGACCTGGCTCCCCAACAGCATCTCTACAGCTGCCCTATTTCTAATGGCTGCGTGCCAACCCCTTAATGCTTAAATCACCTCGCATCCCACTGCGTGCCCTGCACGGAGCTGCATGCTTTGGGGGAGGCAGTGCTTGCCTCACGAGTCGAGGCCCCTGCCCTTCGGGGTCTGGGATCAATAAAGGCATGGGACCCACTCATATGTATGACCAGTAGAGACCGGTGTCCTGCCCCCGCCCAGTAGCTGGCAAGTGCCTGGCTAGGGAGCCAGGTGGTGATGGGGGCAGAAGCTGGCTGCCCCCATCCACGCCGCTTGGCCTCAGTCCCACCCGAACACCCTCTTCTGCCCTCTGGGTCTGCCCTGGGTCTCAACCTTCTCTCCTTGCCCCGCAGCGGCCTGGATGAAAGAGAGGACTTCTCCTGGGGCGATCCACTACTGCGGTGAGCCAGGGCCAGCAGGGAGGGGCCAGGGCTCTGGGGTGCAGGGTCGAGGGGTGGGGCCCCACTCACCGCCCCCCTCCCTGGCTGCCCAGCTTCCACCAGCGAGGACAGCTGGACCGACAGCGAGGTGGACTCCTCCTGCTCCGGGCAGCCCATCCACCTGTGGCAGTTCCTCAAGGAGCTGCTGCTCAAGCCCCACAGCTACGGCCGCTTCATCCGGTGGCTCAACAAGGAGAAGGGTGAGCCGGGCTCCCCACGCGAGCCGCGAGGGGATCGGGCCTCACTGACGCTGGCGGGAGCCTGCTGGCCTCCTGCCAGGTGCCAGGCACAGGGACGGCTGGGGGCTGGGCGGGGGGTGGGGGGGAGGAGCCGTCCCCCACTTTTGCCCCGAATGCCGGACACGCTGCGTCACTGGAGCGTCAGGATCTGCGTGCAGCTTGTGTCTCCTGACCAAGCTCTGTCCTATACAGGACCCCCAGCTCCACACGGGGCCGGGGACATGCTAGGGACTTAATACTCTGCCGAGAACTGGACACAGTCTTCCCCTTCAAAACATCATAGCTTCCCCCCATTTTTGGGGGGCCTGGGTGGCTCAGTCGGTTAAGCGTCCGACTGCGGCTCAGGTCATGATCTCATGGTCTGTGAGTTCGAGCCCCGCGTCGGGTTCTGTGCTGACAGCTCAGAGCCTGGAGCCTGCTTCTGATTCTGTGTCTCCCTCTCTCTCTGACCCTCCCCCGTTCACGCTCTGTCTCTCTCTGTCTCAAAAATAAATAAACATTAAAAAAAAAATTAAAAAAAAAATCATAGCTGCCTCAGGGAGACTGATGTGCCCGGTGAGAAATACCATGTGGGCCTCATAGGCAGTATTAGATTTCCAAGAGGCCACATAAAAAAAAAAAAGGTAACAGGTGAACTTTTCTTTTAAAGTTTATTTACTGTGAGAGAGACAGAGAGAGTGCAAGTAGGGGAGGGGCAGAGAGAGAGAGAGAGAGAGAGAGAGAGAGAGAGAGAGAGAGAATCTCAAGCAGGCTCCATGCTGTCAGCACAGAACCCACATGGGGCTCGAACTCATGAAACCGTGAGATCGTGACCTGAGCCCAAATCAAGAGTCAGATGCTTAACCAACTGAGTCACTCAGGTGCCCCTTAACAGGTGAATTTAATTTTAATAAGCTTTTATTTAATCTAATATTACAGATTATTAAAATTTCAACACATAATCAATATAAAAATTACTAATGAGACATTTTTACTAAGTCTTCAAACACTGGTGAGTATTTTACACTTATAGTACATCTCAATTCGGACTAGCCACATTTCAAGTATTCAAGGGCCACATATGGCTAGTGGCTACCTCACTGGACAGTGCAGGACTAGATGGTGTGTGTGTGTGTGTGTGTGTGTGTGTGTGTGTGTGTGTGTGTGTGTTGGAAAAGACTCAGAGCCAAGAAACCTGCGTTCTAGGCCCTATCCTGTCATTAGTAGCTATGGGTATTGGGACCTCAGTCTTCTTATATGTAAAATGGACAGGATTCATTCCTCCAACAAACCTTCACTGAGTACATCCTCTGGTTCCACACCAGCCCAGCCAACATTTACAGAGAATAAGTGTCCCTTTGGTGCAGGGCAGATTCAGCTGCACCCCGTCCTCGAGGGACCTGCAGGTTATAGGAGAACCAGCAGTGAAATGAGCTGGGGTACAGAGCGTGCCGGGGCTGCGACAGGGCGGTGGGGGCAGCTGTGCCTTGTTCAGGAGGACTTCCCGGGAGTGGTGACTTGGGCTGAGTGTGAAGGACAAATAGGGGCTAGAGGGCGTGGAGAGAAGTTCCTGCACAAGGCACGGTAACCCTCGTGTCTATTTGAGACTTAATGCGAGCCCGGTCCTCAGGAAGACGGTTCCATGATAGACTTCTAGGGAGAGGAGATCAGGGAGGGCAAAGTGGTCTGGGAAGGCGCCCTGGAAGGAGTGTGCTGGCTTGGGTTTTGCCAGGAGGGTTTAGAATGAGAACTGGGATTGTTAACAATGTAATAGTTCCTCCCGAGGGAAACTTCTGTCAGACTCCGCTGTAAGCACTTTCTGTCGCCACTCAACAAACAGTAGTCATTACAACCCCCTCCACCCTCACAATAAAGGGGCCTCAAACAGCTTCTCGAGGTAGAATATGGCAGAGACGGGCTTCAAACCTAAGGCAGCCTGTCTCCAAATCCACTCTTTTCCCTACCTGCTCTGAATTAATCCTACCAGAAAGGGCCGTGTTGGCTTCGGCTGAGGATGGCAAAGAGGTCTTTCAGGCTTGGGAGCTGCTGGTCAAGGTGGTGGGGGCGGGGGCGGAAGTGGGGATGACCTTGACAAATGAGCTGTAGGCACAGCTCAGAGCCCCACGGGGCTTCTGCGCAGGGTGTGCAAACCGCACAGTAGGAGCAGAGGCTGGCAGGGGCCAGGCCCTCGGGGCCCCAAATAACCCGCTAAAGTACGCACGCTCACCCTGCACTCAGCAGGTTTGTGACCCCACAGTATCATTTATCACTTACTGGGGCACAAATTTCCTTAACCCTTGCTGCCACCTTGGGAGTAAATAGTATGCCCCCCCACGCCCCCAGCCTGGCCCTCACCCCCCACCGCCGACACTGACCTGCTGGTTTTGGTCTTTCTCCCTCCTGGCACACCCCCGCCTTGCACCGCTGGCTCTCTCTGGGCCCACCTGCTCCCCCAGGCATCTTCAAAATTGAGGACTCCGCTCAGGTGGCCCGGCTGTGGGGCATCCGCAAGAACCGGCCGGCCATGAACTACGACAAGCTGAGCCGTTCTATCCGCCAGTATTACAAGAAGGGCATCATCCGGAAGCCAGACATCTCCCAACGCCTCGTCTACCAGTTCGTGCACCCCATCTGAGGGCTGCAGGCCAGGCCCTAGGCCTGAAACTCGCCCTCGCCAGACCTCCCTCCTGCCCACCCCTGCCTCTGCCGGACCCTGAGCTGAGGGAGACTGCAATCTCCTGGCGTCGGAGTCTAAGGTCCTGGAGGGGACGGCCCTCTGCTTCCAGGGGCGTAAATGAGCTCTCCGGGGTCTGGGGAACCCCAGGGTGGGAGCGCTTCCTCCTCGGGCCTGACTGCTCACATGCCCAGTTCCCTGGAAGATGGAAGGAGACAGGGCTGTCCTCAGTGTTCATGGCTCCCCGGGGAAGGCCATCCCTCCACCCCAGCCTCTGACCCCAGAATTTCCAGAGCAGAGCCGACAGAATGACAGTGACTTAGCCAAGGCCACTAGCAGTCCAGTGCTCCCTGCTGCCCCATCCTGCACCATGCTTGGCATGGTGCTAGGAGACGTCTGTGCCCTCGAGTCGGGAAGCCTGGGGTGCTCCTGGGAACGGATAATAAAGATACTAGAGAACTACCGTGGCCCCAGTGTCTGTGCAGCGAGTGAGTGGCACAGCCCCGAGGCCACCACTGCTCAAAGTGGTTGTCACAGTGGCCTTGGGGTGGTCACAGGGGGCTTCCTGGGGGAGGTGGCATTGAGCGGAGTCTAAACGGAAAAGGGTAATTAATTGGTAGAGGCCATGGGAGAGAGGCAGTGAGCCTTCAAGGCCTGGGAGGCTCATCTCCTCCCACCCACATGGGGGCCCATAGGAAGGAGCAGGGCTGGGGCTGAAAAGGGTCTACCTACTTAGGCAGGGGGAGATGGTGGCATCCTCCACGGCCTCTTGCTGTGCTGTAGATCGGGGGCTTTCTGCCTTAAGTGGCCAGGGTGCTAACCCTCTTTCGAGGGGCCCCTGAGCCCTGGTCTCTGCTTGGCCAACCAGAATGGCTCTGGGATGGGGCAGCAGGGGTGAGGAGAGAGTGGGCACTTTAGCCCCCACTATGAGACCCTGGCTCGACAGCAAACGGGTGGAAGAGAGGTTGACTTGTTTGTGGTGTCTCTCTTGGAGGGTCCCGGACCTCTGCCATGCCCTCTGCCGAACACCCCAGGGATGGGGATAGGTAGGGCTCAGAAGGTCTGTATGTGTGCTGAGCGGGGTAGAGGGGGACCTACCACCCACTCTCCTGGGGGCATCAACTGTCTCAGCTTCCTCACATTTGCTCAAATGTGACCTAAGGGCCGACTGCATGCTAGGTATTTCTACTGCTTTTTTGTCATGAACCCTCCCAACAAAACTGTGAGGTAGGCGTGACTCCCCTATTCTGTGGACCATGAAACTAAGGCTCAGAGCAGTTAAGCAACTTACTTGGAGCCACACAGCCAGCCAGCGGCAGAACCAGGAGCTGGACCCACAAGGACAGTGTGCTCTCTGCCCCTCCACGTCTCCTGCTTTGTGGCTTGTCGGCACCTTTGGCCTCCATAACCCGTAGGTTCTGATGACAGGCTTCCAGGAGACAGGACTGGGAGCCTGTCAGTGCTGCCCAGGCCACTGGGGGTTAAATGCTGCCCTATTCTGCTGCCTTCTGCCCTCAGCAATTTTATTGTCTCCAGAAGAAAGTTTACTTCTGCCAGTGAGCAAACACCACCTTGGCATCTGTCAGTTGGGACTGGACTGGCAGGAGGAGGGGGCCCTGCCCCAGGCCTGTGCCTCGGCCGTCTGCCTCCTCCCAGGGAGGGGGCCGCCTGGGACCCTGGCCAGAAGTCAGCTCAGCTCTGCTGAACTGGTTTTTTCTCCAGCCTTCTTGACCTGCCCCCAGCCAAGTCCCTGGAGCCACCTGCTTGCAGGTTCCCAGCTCGACCCGAACCTGGAGCGGCTTGGGGTCTTGGGCTGGGGCTGGGAGGGAGGAAAGGAAGGGGAATTAGGGGCAAGGAGTGGGGCACAGGAGCTACTCCAGAAAGGAGAGCTGTGGGGGGCTGAGGCAGGTCCCCGCTGTGTGGGTCTGCCACAGTGCACACATCCCCTTGGCAGACACACACCCATCCGGTGACACTTTGTGTGCTGACAGCAAACTTCAGAGTCCTCTTCTTCCTCCTCCTCACACCTGTCCGGCAGAACTCCCTCCAGCCTGCTATTCCCTGACCCTGCTCCCGCGACTCTGCCTGCAGTGCTCCCCGCAGCTGCATGCAAGAACCTGCACAAAAGGCAACCTCTTGTCTTTACTTGAAGGCTCTTCTGTTTGCCTAAAACCAGGGGCTTGTCACTGGAGGTGGATCTGGGGGATAAAGGACACAAGGTGGAGAACAGATCACCCGCCACCTTGACCTTTTCTCCCTGTCCAGAGGCCAAGGGGACAGCAGCAGGGGCAGGGGAGGCGGGGGGGGGGGGGGCTGCAGTATATTTGCCTTGAATAATGGGTTTGTGTCAGGGCCCTGCCAGGCTGCCGGGCCCAGAGGGGCCTCAGAGAGACATCTGACCTGACCGGGTGAAGCCAAGGCCGGGGTGCGGGTGAGGACGTGGCGAACTGGCTGCAGAACTCCAGCCCTGGCCCAGAGGGGACCTAGCTGGGGGTGGGGAGGCTGGAGCAGAGCTTGGGCAGGGTGTGGCCCCGGCAGGGCACAGCCAAGGGTCCAGAGCCTCGGTCCTGCCCACTCCCTCGAGCGATCCTCCAGGAGGAGCCCTCCCAGGGGTCCCACACAGAAATGCCGTCAGAAGACAGGCAGGACACAGAAAAACATGGCATGACCTGGTATCACACCGCAGAGAGCCTGGGACTGTGAACAACCAGGAACCACAGGCCTCGGCAGTCACTTTTACAATTTTGATTTTAAAACACAGGGCGCCTGGGTGGCTCAGCCGGTTGAGTGTCTGACTTTGGCTCAGGTCATGATCTCACAGTTCGTGAGTTCGAGCCCCGCGTCGGGCTCCGTACTGACAGCTCGGAGCCTGGAGCCTGCTTCAGATTCTGTGTCTCCTTCTCTCTCTGCCCCTCCCCTGCTCATGCTCTGTCTCTGTCTCTCAAAAAAATAAAAATTTAAAACCTGGGGGCACCTGGGTGGCTCAGTCAGTTAAGCATCCGGCTCTTGATTTCCGCTCAGGTCACAATCTCATGGTTCGTGGCACTGGGCCCCATGACTCTGATAGCACAGAGTCTGCTTGGAATTCTCTCCCCGTCTGTCTCCCTCCCCTATTCATGCGTGCTCTCTCAAAATAAAAAGCATAAAAAAAAATCCAAACCTATTTAGAGGTCAAACCTTGAACTTGAGTTTGGGACCCCCAAGTATCCCAATGCTCTTGGTCAGTGCTCATCACCAGGCACCCAGAACAGTAGGGTCACACCATCTGTCACCCTCCCTGTGCAGCAGGACCCGGGGCCCCAGAAGGTTAAGAGACCAGCCGCCAGCCCACTGGTTGGTCAGCCAGGACAGCACGCAGCATGCTGGGCACCATCCCCCCTGACAGACACCCCTGCCACAGAGAACTCTCAGCTCGAGAGACACACAAGACTCAAGAGGACCACATCCAGCCAGGTTGACACAGTTCCGGATTTTATCCACAGTCGTACAATCACAACTGATATATATATATTTGTATTTATATACCTTTAAATTACACAATCATGTACAAAACAGGTGCATTGCTGAGACCACAGCACTTCTCGGAGTTTCACAAGTGTCGGACTAATGGAGTCAGGAAGCCTAGGGCAGCAGATGGCGGGCGGCAGGGCAGCCCTGGTCCCTTGCAGAGCCGGGCTGCAGAACGGTGGTTAACTGGGGACAAAACACATTAGTCGCCGAGCCCCACAGGGCGGGCCCGTGCAGCATTGAGGGTGTGGGTAGGGGGCTACAGGAGGTGGTGGGCGCGGCGGGGGCGCGGCGGGGGCGCGGCCCCCACGCTCGGTGGTGAGTGCCCTGACACCAGCACTGACAGGCGGGGCCAGGCCCCTAGAGCTTGGGGGAGAAGGGGGGGACCGCCAGGTAGGAGACCCTGCGTCTCCGGGGTCCTGAGGAGCCTGGGGACCGAGGGAGACTGGTCCCAAACTGGGCCGTGGAGGTGGTTGCTCAGAAAGGATGGGATTTCAAGTCCCTGCCCCAGGGGTGGGCAGCTGGAGTGCTGAAGGGGACAGGTCTGGGGTCCAGCCAGGACCACAGACCCTCCCCAGGTGCTAGAAAGCCACTGGCACAGAGAGGGGGAGCCCAGGCCCCAAGGCGCAGATGTGCCAGTTTGCTGCCTTCCAAGGGTGGTGAGGGGCAGAGGCCTCAACCCCAACTCCCCCACCTGGAGGAGAGACCCAAGAGGGTTTTGTTCTGGAACTGGGAGGGCGGAGGGCTTCCAAAATCTTGCTTCAGGCTCCGAGGGGGCCTAGGGCACATCTCAGGCTGCGGCGGATGCCCAGAGAGCAGACAGTGACAGGAAATGGGGTGCTGGGGGTGGGGAGTCTGCCTGTCCCTGGGGGTGCCATCATTCCCCCCCTCCAACTCCCCTGGCCCAGTTCAGGCCCCTGCCAGAGTCTCCCAGGATCTCTGCACTGTGAACAAGGGTCAGGGCCTGGAGGATGGGGTCCATGGCCTAATAGTAGACTGTCGGGGGAAGGAGCAGGGAGCAAAAGAGGACTGAGGGGTGCCAGAGGGCTGGGTATCCCACTGTCTTTACCTGGAGGCCGGGAGGGAGGACGGCGGGGGCGGGGGGGAGGGGGGCAGGTGCTGTGGAAGGGGGTGGGTGTCTGCAGCGCTGAGGCCCAGAAGCAGGGCTCTGCCGGCGCTACCGGAAGTCCCAAGGCCTCACCCTTGAGGCTCCCGAGATATCCTTCTTCTAGCCATGTCCTCCCACCTCGAGGTTTTGTCCTGCCCTGGTCTGTTTCTCTGAGCCTCCCAGGGGCCCCCACATATGGGAGAGGCTGGTACCTGGTACTAGTATTTAGTAACCCAACACAGCTTTCCTTCACCAAACACAGGAAACACTCCAGCTCTGGGCAAACCTTTTGCCTCCCCCCATCCCCAAATGTCCTTTAACTGCTACCCAGGCTTAGACATAAGGAGGGGCTGCCAGCAGGGGGGATGCCGCTCCAAGGGCAAGGGCGGCTCCAAGGGCAGGGGCTGATTGAGGAGGAGGGGACAAGGAAGAAAGGGTGACTGTCCTGCCCCTGAGGGCCCTGGCCCCTCCCTCCTGCCAAACCCCTGTCTTTCCCATTGGCTGCAGTGTCCCTGATGGTGCCAGGCTGGAAGCTCCCTCAGACACCGCCCCCCCTCCCCCAGTGTCTTCCCAGACAGGCGAGAGAGGAGAAGGGCAGGATGGGAGGCCACAAGGCTTAGTCTCCTGCAGGCTGGCCGAGCCTAGTGCAACTAGGGCTTCAGATGGACATGGAGGGAGGAAGGCGGGTGGGCGGGTGGGCAAGGTGCCCTC
>NW_024412394.1:1563285-1618819 GCF_014898765.1 Herpailurus yagouaroundi | reverse complement strand
CCCCCCCCCCCCCCCCCCCCCCCCCCCCGCCCCAGGAAATGGGAGGAGGCTGCTACAGTTGCCGGCTTTGCCCCGGGCTTTGAGGCCCCTCCCCCTGCCTGAGGACTCATGAGATGGAGGCAGGGTCTCTGCAGGTGACCAAGAGGTATGGCCCTGAGGAAGAGCCTGCGCCCACAAGGCCAACAGCTGGAAAGAAGGACCCCAGCAGGGTCTTGGTCCCTCAGCTGAGCCTCGCCCCAGTGACACTGTCATCAACTCCAGCTCACCCCTGGTCATGTCTGGGGGAGTCCAGGGATCCCAGGAAGCATCTAGGGGAGAAGAGAATGACGGTTCCTCCTCCAGCCCCACCAGTCATTAGGGGCGAGGCCAGGACAAGAAGGGCACTCCCCGGGGCAAAGTGGAAGACTAAAGACTGGGAGGCCCCCCTTCCCTGGGGTCTGGAGGGGAGGCCTTTGAGAGTAGGGTGGTGGAGAGAAGGGAGCATCGTGAGGCAGAAGGAAGAGGTCAGAAAACCGAGCCCAGAGAAGAGGAGGGGGACGGGTGCTGGCAGCCTGGGGTGGGGGTGAGGGGTGTAGTCTGGGGGAGTGAGGCAGGAGAGAAGGGTCCGGGAGACATCCCTCAGGGCTCAGGAGACTCTTTGGTGGGATCTGAAGAGCAATGTTGGAACGTCTCTGTTGGGCTAAGTACTAGGACCCTCGCCTACCCTGGGGCCATCACCCCAAGTCCCACCACCGCCCTGGCCTCCAGGCAGCCCTGCAAATGCTTCTGTCTCTGTATTTTTTGTTTTGTTCTGTTTTGACTTTTAAAAAAATAAAAGCTTGATCGGAAAATATGTCTGGAACTCTATGGCGAGGGAAGAGGGACAAGAGAGAAAAGGGAGGGGAGGTGGCGGGTGAGGAGTGAGGGGTGGTGTGAAGGGGAGCAGGGCAGCTAGATGGCCTCCACGTAGTTGGCGGGATAGAGGCCCAGCTGCCCACTGTCCAGCCGCCCGCGGCACCATCCCTGCTCGTCCTCCTCGCCCAGCTTGGTGAGCTCATCTCCTAGGAAGGGGACACAGAGGAGCTCATTGACGGGGGTGGGGTGGGGGGGGGGGGAATGGGGACGCTTAGAGAGAGTTTAGGTAAGCCCTCCAACACTATTATTCTAGGCCCACCCCAATGCCCTCCCATGACTGCCCCAAGCTCACTCTGAAGATCAGCCCCAGCCACACCCCCACACCCAAACACCTAACCTGGTGCTGCCCCCAGCCAAACAGCTAATCTGGGTCTCGGTCCTGCCTCCCAAGCCCAGGCCCCGCCTCTGGCTCCCTTTTTCTAATCCTGTCCCTTCTCCACGCAGCCCCAGCCCTCAGGCCCCGCCCCCACCCTATTCTCAAGTGCCGACTCCACCCCTGGCACCCGGTTGCCGCTCTCAGGCCCTGCCCTTGCACCCTAATTCGAGTCTTAGCCCAGGGGCCAGGACCACCCTCCAGGTTTGGCCCCGCCCACGCACAAGGCCCCGCCTCCAGCCGCGTTCCCAGCAAATCCGGGCGTCTCCTGCCTTCACGCCCCACCCCCCCAGCCCAGCCCAGCCCACCATACCAGCCTTGAAGCTGAGCTCGTCCTGCTCCTGGCCGTCGTAGTCATAGAGTGCCCGCACACGCACTCCCTTGGCGTCGTCCTCGAAGGGGTTGGAGCCCCCATTGGCCTCACTGCCCCCAAATGGGTTCCCGCTCTCGTCGTCCGACCATTCGGTGGCATAAGGCTGGCCCCTGTCGTAGCTGCTAACGCTGAAACACAGCGAGGGGACCCAGCATGAACTGCCCCCTCCTCCAATCAAAGCCCTGGCCCCAAATTTCACCAAGACTGGAACAGGGATGGGCCTGGTAAGAGGGGCTCCCGGGCCAGCGACCCTCACTGACAGCTCTTTGGACAAACGTGAGTCAGGACTATTAGCATTATTACTCAGACCTTGAGTGAGGGGGTGCTGAAGGGGGACCCCTGAAAACATCTGACCCATCATCTTAGAGGGGCACTAGTGGTTAATGAGCTTGACCTCTTGGACATCATATCCTGGCTCTGAGGCTTACTAACTAGCTATGTGACCTTGGGCAAGGCACTTAATCTCTCTGGGTTTCAGTTTCTCCATCGGCAAAATGGGACTCTAAACACTTCTCAGAGTGTTGGGAGGCTTCAGTGGGTTAATATATGGCACATGCTTACAACAGTGCCTGGCACACAGTAGGTGCTCTCAAAGGATGACCCACCACTACCTTTGAGAGGACCACGGGGTTGCCGTGATTTAGATCATTCCTCGTCTTCTGAGGTAAAACTCATGTGCCCCAGTTTGTGGGCCCCTCTAGCCCCCAGGAAGCTCCCCAGGAGGCACTCACCTGCCACGGTCCCCAGCCTGGGATGTGGACTCCACCACTCCAGTGGCATTGGTCAGCGTCACCCCCTCTGCCTTCTTGGGCTGCTTTTCTTTCTTGGTGGCGGTGTGAGGGAGGTCTGGGTTCCACTCCTGGTGGGCACCAGGGGAGCAGTGAGGCAGGGGGGCTGCCCCCTGAGATCCCTTCCAGCCTTCTCTGTCTTCCCTTCCCCATCCCCACACCTCCTCACCTCAAACTGGGGCCAGTTCATGGGCATGCCAGGGCCACTGGTGCTGCGGAACCATCTGAGGTCATCCTGGGCGTCAGCCCCCCGAATAGCCTGCTCCAGCTCCCGGTACACGTGGACATAGCTGTGCACAGGGGAGATCAGGAGTTGGGGGCCAAGGTGCACCATGGCCCCTTCTCATCCTGGCCAGAGGATGAGCCCATTCAGGGGACCAGGGTCCCTCTCAATGGCCAGAGGGAGCCCATTCAGGGGACCAGGGTGCTGGCATGCCCCCAGCTAGGAATCAGCTGGGAGCAATCTCCTTGTGGTCAGCTCCAGCAGGCACCCTCCCCTATCGTCACCTTAGCCACAAATCCATCCATCCAAGCGCATTTCTCTAGTGCCTAATCTGTGTTGACTTGCACCCAGGCGGCCACTGTATTTGGCGCCTCTTCCTTCTTGGCCCCTGCGGCTCTGCCCACCCTTCCTGTTCCAATAACATGGGGCCCAGCATGCCCGGCACACCATTTCTCCCCTCTGCTGTGGGTGCCTGTGCCCACCACGCTGCCACGCCCAGCTACCTGCTATTCTCGGCAAGGTTGAGGTGACGTTTGATGTCCAGCAGCACCTCCTTGAGGAAGACCAGCCGCTTTTCCTCAAACTGCTGGCACTGTTCAAACACCTGCTCCATGCTCTCCATGTACTGGGGTGTGGTCTTGCCCACGTCGTCCAGCACCTTCTCATACTTCTCCTGCATCTACAGGCCCCAGGGCAAAGGAAGGGTGAGAGCCAGGCCTGCAGCTCCCGGCCACCCCCGACTCCACCCCTCGGACCCCAGCCCGTCGGCACCTTCTGTACATCCTGCTTGCACTTGTCCACTTTGTCCTGCAGCTTCTTCTGCTGCTCGGGCGTGACCGACTGCTCCGTCTTGCTATTCATCTCCCGGGTCATGGCCAGCTTCTCCTCTTTGCAGGCCAGATGGTAAGCCTTCTTTGCTGCCTCCAGCTGTGGGGACAGGGGGAGGGGAGGTACAGCTCCTGCTTGTAAGCAGGAACCAATGTGGTCACTCATCAAGCCCTCCCACCTGGCGGGAGCAGTGGACACACGTTCCTAAGAGGCAGGAGGGGTGCAGGCCCTAGCTCCAGGTATGGGGAGCAGTGCCCACCCATGCGTGGATGTATCCCCATCTGGCACTGCCTGCTGCCCCTACGGACGCCCTCCCTTTGGGCACTGAGGTGCCCGCCCCACCTGTGGATATTTCTTCCTACGAGGCTGTGGGGCTCCCAGCGGGCGGTGCACTGCCCGCCCCATCTGTAGAGTCTCTCCCTCTGATCAGATCTTCCCTCTGAGCTCAGCTGCCCACCCCTGACCCTTCTGCAGCAGCCACCCACTGGGCACCTCCTTCATCTTCTTGGCCCAGGGCTTCTGGGCCTTGCGGAAGCCGTCCTCAGCCTCCTTGGTCTCCTTGAAGCCGCCCATGATCTGCTTGTGATAGGCATCCTTCTGCCAGTTCTTGACCTTCTCCAGGTCCTCGTTCAGCAGGTTGTTCTTCACTTCCTGGTGCAGTTCGCTCACCTTGTCCGCCTCCGTCATGATGGCACCCCAGGCCCGCTCCAGGCTGCCATACTGTGGGCCTGAGAAAATGGTCATGGGGTCACGAGGCCCTCATCGCCCCCTGCCCAGAGGCCTCCTTCATGCCTCTTTTCTCTGACGCTTTCCCCATACACGCCATGGGCGCAGAAATGCCCTCCTCTGCCCTCTTTATAGTTTTTCCTGTCCTTCAGGGCCCAACTACCTCCTCTGGGAAGCCTTCTCTGACTGCTCTATTCTCTCAGACTTCGGCCTGCAGCCCTCACAGAATTCTTCTTAGAGCATCTACCTCTGTGCCTACTCCCTATCTTCTCCTGTCAACCCGTGAGTCCCATGGGGGCAGCCTGCACCCCGTGAGTTCTCACAAGCCCAACACAGCACCAGGCACACAGTAGGTGCTTCAGGAATGTTGACTGTTACAACCGAAGAACCAGCTGGTGACAGATGCCAAGAGGCCACCGGGACCAGTCATGCCAGTCATTTGTTCCTCTGTGTATTGGGGATCAACTCTGTGCCAGGCACTGTGCTGGGCAGTGTGGGCTCAGCCCCTGCCCTCATGGGGTTTAGAGACTCGTGGAAGAGAAAAAAAATGTTAACAAATACATGTAAACCCCAAGCTGAAATTGTTCTAGATTGAAGGAATTGAGAGCCAGGACAACTAAATGCGGTAATGTGATTCTGGATTGGCTCCCAGACCAGCACAAACAAATTTGCATATGGGTGATATTAAATGTCCCGAATTTGATAGTTGAACTATGGCTATGTAAGCAAAATGTTCTTACTCTTGGGAGATACGTGAAGGATTTAGAGTAAAGTGGCATGCGTCCCACTTACATGATTCAGAACACATATGCACAATGGAAAGAGGAACTGGGAAAACAAATGTAGTAAAATTTTAACTGGCGAATCTGGTTGAAGACTAGAGTTCTCTCCACTATTCTTGCAACTTTTCCCTAAGTTAAAATTATTTTGAAATAAAAAGGTTGTTTTGTTTTGTTCTGTTTAATCCAACCTAAAATTGTACAAAGTCGTGTTGAACAGGGACAGGGAAGACCTGGCTTGGTTTGGGAGGGTCAGAGTGCAGTGTGGGGACGGTGCCTCCAAAGGGCCCGTGGCCCGGGGGGTGGGGGGGGGGGGGTGCAAGTGCATCTAGGTGGCTGGGCGCTCCCAGAACCCGGGCCTGTGGGGAGCCCGTTAGGGCCTGGGCGAGGCGCACGGGGTGGGCATGGGGGCACCTTTCTCGATGAGCTGGCGCCAGCGCTTGGCCCAGTCGGTGAGCTGCTGCGCGTACGCCTTCTCGATCTTGGCGCGCTCCTGCACGCAGTTCATCAGGTCATTGCACAGGCGGTGTCCGTCATCGATGCGCTTCACCGTCCGCTTGTAGTTCCCCACCTGGCGGCCAAGGAGCGAGCACGACTTCCGCGGGCTCCCCGCCCCCCCGCCCCGCCCGCCCAGGACACCGCGTCCTGCAGGGGGCGCCCGCCAAGGCCACCTTCCCACCTTCGCGGCCTGGCCGCCCCGCGGGAGCGCACTGGGGGGCTCCCCACCCTCTCATTTTCGGGGGCCCCAGCACCCTGCATCATACCCGACACTCCCTCACCCCACTCTAAACATAATTTCCTCGCTGCCACAAAGTGCGGGATTTTGATCATTTGGACCCAGACTAGAATGAATTATTCATCTTGTTCTTGTGAGCTCAATGTATCATATTTATAGAGTCATGTAAGTGTTGAGTTGAGCTGCAGCTTCTTGACATAATATTATGTTTTGTAGACATCTCATTAAACACTTATTAATTTAGGTTTGGCAGTTCTCACTTTGGGTTTTGGAAGCCAATCGAAACATTTTATTTCTTGGTCTCAAATAGTTTGGGAGGCTCCTGAAACGCTGGCTCTAGTCTTGCCTCCACGTCTTTGTTGCTGGGGGGGGGGGGGGGCGGCCCGCCCCCGGCGGCCCTCGGGAACGCATGCCACAGGGTAAGGGCAGGGGGCAGCTGTAAAAGCCTGTGTAAGCTGTAGAGCTCTGTACCTGCCTTCGTGAAGCGTCAGGCCTCTGAGCGAAGCCCCCAGAGCAGACGGTCAGGAGGGGGCCTGTTCCACGTCACGAAACACTATAGGATCTCTCCGGGTGCAGGTGTGGGGCCGAGGGGCTCTGGGCTTGGTGGGCAGTAGCCTTACCCCACTTCATGGCTACAGCCGGCCCACTGAACACCAAGGGCTTTGGAGGGACCCGAGGGGCTGGGGAGCAAGCCCTGAGGTTGTGGGTGGGTGGGAGCCTGGGCCGCCACAAGGCCAGGCTGTCTGGTCCCCAGGACCTGGGGAGCATCAAAGCCTCACCTCCCAGAAGCTGTCAGTGGTCTCCTCCGGAGCTAGCGAGGCCTCGTCGTAGGAGCCGGACATGGTGCAGCCGAGGGGGGGGGACAGGTGGGAGTGCAGCGGTGGTCAGCAGGCTGGGCTGTTCATGCGCTGGGAGGGCAGGAGAGAGATCCCTGCAGAAGGGCGAAGCGCCCCACGGGCCCCGTTCTAGGCCTGGGCCCCCAACTTGCTGTGAGGATGAGGGCTCCACAGGCTTGAGCCTTGCACTGGGATGGGGACTTCCTGTCCGGGGACTGGCTCACCGTCCCTAGGGTAACCCCAAGAGTCACCTTGTGGCACCCCTCGTGCGCCCCCCCCAACCTCTCCTCCACGAGCCCTCCACTCCATATCCTCGCCCTCCCTCTCCCCCAAATCCATCCTCCAGCTCCAGTGTGGCACCTCTTCTCAAAAGCCTGCCCCCACCACCAGAACCAAGGCACGCACAACTGTTTTCGTGCTCCTGGAGTCGGTGCTAAAAGTTAGAGCCCCCCGATTACATATTTGCTTTATATAAACCTGCAGTTTGCCTCATAGACACACATGGCTTCTCAAAGCCAGCAATGAGGCTAGTCTTTAGGCATGTCTGCACCCCCTCCCCAGGGCCTGGCACCCTGTAGGGCCCACTTGAGGCTCAATGAACCCCAGCTGGCTTCTCAATCTGCCCACGTTGGCATTGACCCCACCCTGATCCACCCAAACCCTTGCACCAGGCCAAATAGCAACCCCCAAGCTCTCCCACCCAGCAGAGTCCCTGGTCTCAGCCCCGAGAACCTCCCCAAATCCCTTACCCGGAGCCCGGGCCTGAGTGCCCTGGGAAGCTGGCAACACAGCTTCCTCCCATCTCTGGTCCAGGCTGGGCCCCTGTAAATCGCTCTTTTGGCTGCCCTGATGCCCAGCTTCAAAAGCCTCCATTAGCCACTTACATGTCTCCTTACGAGTCCCAGACATGTGGCTTCCCGCCCTACAGGTCAGACCACTGTGATCTGTGTGAGTATCGGAGCGGCTACGTGTGGCCTGGATCTGTCGGCAGGCATCACGGCTGTCCAATCTAGGCCGTGTGCTGCCCCAGGGCTGGGGACGCTGCCCGATTCCCATCCCCCATCCAGGCCTCACTGCCACCCCACGCAAGAATAGCTCAGTAGTCAGGAGACAGAGCCCGGAGGGCCAGGCACCTGGTCTTCAAAGGGGCAGTGAGGCCTGCCAGCCTCAGACAGGGGACGCCCGGGGGGATGCTTCCCTGTCTCTGCACTGCAGTCTCAGGGACCCTGCCCAATGAGGATACTGGGGAGGGCCGGCCTCTGGAAGATCCAGTCCAACCTGGGGGCTCAGGGGATGCCCAGCCCTTATAGCAGCTGACCTTCAGGCCCGGGGCAGATGGCACCAACACGCGAGGGTCCTTGGTCAAGGATATCCCTCCCCTCTCTGGCCTCAGTCTCCCTATGTGTCCAGGGCCCTGTTCCCCAGTGCTGCCTCCTCCTTGCTCCCCCTACGCACTAAGGAGCTTTTGTTCCTTTCCCCTTAGCAAAACCTCAGACTTCCCCACAAACTCGTGCGTGGTGGGGGAGGGTAGGAGGAAAGTTGCTTAGAATTCATCAAGGGGCAAAGAAACGTGTCTGGATTTTTTTTCCTCCTGAATTGGGCACTGTTCACTTACAGGGCAGCACTCCCCTCACGAAGAGCACTGCATGTAGACATGGGAAAGCAAAAGGCAGGGATATTTAATGAAGGACTCTCAGCCAGGTTAGGTAAGTATCCCTGGGGCCAGAGCCCCACCTCGAACACGTAAAGTCATACAGAACTATGCTCTTCGGGATCCAGATAAAGCACGGCCATCAGCAGGGCGGCGGTGGGAGCAGGGGGTGAGGGTGCAGGCGTGTCTGCATGAGAGTCCACCTCAGGAAGTGGGGAAGTGACTCGATTAGCCTTGACTAGGGGATGGGGGGTGTGACGGCGTCTCCTCTCCCCACTCCAGAGGCACACCTCCCTCGCCCCGCAATGCTGCTCCCAGGAAGCCACCTTCCAGCCAGCGGGGCAAACCGATGACGCCTAATTTCATGTGCTGCAGCCCTACTTGTAAGAGCCAAAGGCTGGACACATCCCAGATGCTCGTCCAGGGGACTGCGTAAGTAAATGACGGTGCAGGCGTGCCAGGGAACACTCCCCAAGCTGTGGCACTGCAACAAACCAAGAAGGGTGCAGAACAGTGAGCCTGCAGATGCTTCCATTTGTATAGGAGGAAATACATATGCAAGGAACACTTCTGGAAAGCTGGTAGTGGTGGCTGCCTTCGGGGAACTGGGTGGCTGGGGGACATGATGGGAAGGAGATTTTTAAGTCGGTCCTTTATGCCTTTTAAATTTTGCCTTGTGTGCATAAATTGCACTTTTTTTTTTTTTTTTTTTTTTTTTAAAACCTTCCGGCCCCTGTCGAGGAGGAGAGCTGAGGGATCTGAGAGCCAGGACCCAAAGGGCGCTGGAAATACAGAGCAAGGGGACAGTACAGCTAAGACCTGGTGTGTCAGGCTAGACGGGAATACACAATGGTGGAGACCAATCTCCACTTTGTCCAGACCTGGGGGGAGCGGGGAGGACTTGCTGGGGTCCCTCCCTCAGTGCAGGCAAGTCACGGGTCTCCGGGGTCCCAGCTGAGGTGGCACATATAACAGAAATAGCTCTAGCCTTGGGGGTCCCTGCTCTGTCACCAAACTGCTGTGTGACCCTAGGCAATTCACGTGACTTTGTTGGGCCTGCTGGGAAATGAGGATGATATCAGTAGCTGCCATCACTGAAAACGGTGCATCTCCTAGAGTCAGGAAGCCGGTGTGGCCGGCATCTGTTGTGCCCGTGGGCAAGCGCGATAGGCTCTTAGAAGTACCCACCAAATGGGCACGATGCCCGTCTGACTTTTCTCCCCAGTGGCTGTAAAGCTATCGTGGCCCTGCAAGCCCTTTATCATTGATAATAATAACTGGCATTTATGGAGCACATACTTGGTGCCAAGGACCATTCATGTGTCTTAACTCATCAAATCCTGCCAGCAACCCTAGACGGCAGGTGCTACTATGGCCCCCACGTTTCAGAGAGAGCCCAGAGGCTAGGACGGAACTGAAAGAGCTTGTCGACTCTCATTACTGATTTGTCACCATTGCTGGAGAGGGGGCGGTAGTCCCACGGGGAGGGAGGGAGGCTGCTGTTGTAGAGCCAGGGAAGGGGCCGGGTCTTTCTCGCCCACAAAGATGGTGTCGCCCTCAGCATGCTGAACAGGGGGCACGGCCTCTGCTCCAGCCCTACCACTTACCAGGGGGATCTCAGTCGAGTCCTGTCACGAGGTCTGTTTTTCTAACTCACATGATGGGAAAACAATACTCGAGTCTCATGTGACACTCAAGTGATAAAAGGGTAGTAAGCTCTTATTGAAACATATAGACCGTTATGGAAGTGTGAAGTTTTCATGTTGGCCTTGACCTTTCCTCTAGGGAGAGAGGAGCCCCAGGGTGAAAGGGGTCCCTCCTCAGGCCCCAGCTGCCCTGGAGGGTGGGGGCCTCGGTCATGTTCTGTCTGCCCCTGGCTTGAATAAGGGACAGAGGAATTAAGAGCATAAGCCCAGAGAGGGCAGGCCTGCTGTGGCCAAAGGCGGCATGTGGATTCCTACATTGCGAGTTACTAACAGTCACAGGCCTTGAAGTCACCCTAGCCCTTTTCACTTCCGACCACCAGCCAACCCATCAGCAGATCCTCTGCTCTCAACCACCCTGGTCCCACCCTCATCACTGTCCCCAGTGGCCTCTTCACTGGCCTTCCTGCCTCTGACTTTGTGTCCCTCACCTCCGCTCCCACTCCAGTCTGTTCCCTGCTATAGCAGCCACGGGGACGCTGCTAATACCTAGGTCAGATCCCACTACTGCCCTTCTCAGAATCCTCTTGTGACTCCCCACTTCCTCCAAGTAAAAGTCTAATTCCTTCCCAGGAGGCCCTGCAACTCCTCCTGCTCCATCAACCTCCTTGCTGTTGTAACCCCAGGGCCTTTGCACTTGCTAGGAATGCCACCCCCCCCACACACAGATTTCCAGGTCTGCTCAAATGTCATGACCTTCCCTTATCTAACTTGACACTCTTTCCCACCCTCCAGCATTCTCCTCTCTTTCCTCTCTTTATTGTTCTTTCTCCACAGCACATGTTACCATATGCCAGGTTCCCAACATTATAGCATTCATCATATTTGTGTCTTCTTCTCTCACTGTAATGTCAGCTTGCTAAGATCAGTGGTTTTTGTCTGTCTGGTTCTCTGCTGTATTTCCAGCATCCAGAGCAGTGCCTGACACATAGTTAAGTGCACAGTATGTTTCTGTCGAATGAATGAAAGCACATTCTATTCATTCATTAAATGGCAGAAACACTGAATTCTGTACCTCAGAGCCAAACATAGTCCCCTGCATACAGTAGGTGCTCAATATATGTTGATAATGATGGTGACACAACCAAAAGCCCGACTCTCACAACAGGAGGGCTCCAGATCCCACCTGTCCTCTGTTCCCAGGCCCTGTGCTTCTCCTGGCATCCCCTTCCTGTCCTCTAGGCCAACCCTCAGGGTCCAGTTCCAGAGTCTCTTCCTCCCTGATCCCCTATGACGATTCTGCCCTCAGGGTGGCGCACTCCCTCCTCAGGGAGCCACAGTCCACAGACAGAAGAGGCTATTCCAGGGGCGCTCAGTCAGTTAAGCGTCCGACTTCGGCTCAGGTCATGATCTCACGGCTTGTGAGTTCGAACCCCGCATCAGGCTCTGTGCTGACAGCTCAGAGCCTGGAGCTTCTTCAGATTCTGTGTCTTTCTCTCGCTCTCTGCCCCTCCCCCACTCATACTCTGTCTCTGTCTCTCAAAAATAAACATTAAAAAAAATTTTTTTTTAAAAAGAAGAGGCTGGGGGCGCCTGGGTGGCGCAGTCCGTTAAGCGTCCGACTTCAGCCAGGTCACAATCTCGCGGTCCGTGAGTTCGAGCCCCGCGTCAGGCTCTGGGCTGATGGCTCAGAGCCTGGAGCCTGTTTCCGATTCTGTGTCTCCCTCTCTCTCTGCCCCTCCCCTGTTCATGCTCTGTCTCTCTCTGTCCCAAAAATAAATAAACGTTGAAAAAAAAATTAAAAAAATAAAAAGAAGAGGCTGTTCCATTATCCCTCTCTTCACTCTCCCTGTATATCAATAATGATGCCATTATTGAGTACCTGCTATGTGCCAGCCTCTTCGTGCACTGTATCCCCCCAGCCCCCATCCTCACCACAGCCCACGGAGATGGGCAGTGACTCCCCTGCCTTCTCTGAGACTCAGAGAGGTGAAATGACCTGTCTAAGGTCTCACAGCAGGAAGAACACAGAGTCAGATCCAGACCCGGGGATGAGTCCTTCCCCTGCCCTCCCCGCCCCCACCACCAGCTGTCCCCGGGGCAGAGCAGCACTCCGTGGGTGTCACCCAGGCCCCTGGGCCTAAGACATTCTCCTAAGGGAGCGGCTCAGCTCAAACCTGGGCGGGGCCATGGGAAGCCAGAGCCGCCTCCTCCCTCACCCAGGGTGGGTCTCAGGCCCCACGAGCGAACATTCCTGGCTGTAGCCCTGCTCCTCACGTGAGCCCGAGACAGACGGGCTCACCGTGCCTGACCTGGGGCCACGCCGGGACTCTTGCCAGCCTCTCCTGGGGCTTCAGCTGCAGCAGGAGGGCTCAGGGTCAGCTGTATCGTGCTGTCCTTCTCCTCCTCCCTGTGATGCATACCCCCTTCCTCACTCCAGTTTCTGCCGCTTGGCTCACACCTTCCCTCCTGCCCTGGGGTGCAGCTGTCCTATCGCTCATCACTCCCCAGACCAAAATAACCCTGCTTCCCCCAAGGGCCAACTCAGCCCCACCCCCTCCAAGAAGCCTCCCCTGAATACCCCAGCCCTCACCTATCTCACCCCGACACCCTGGTGCAGTTCTTGGTCACACCCTGCCAGGAAGCGCACCTTGCTGGTTCTCTCCCGACGCGCAGAGGAAATCCTGCTATATTAGCACGGTGGTTTGAGAGCGCTGCCTGTGGGGCCAGACAGAACCACCGAGTTCAAAACCCGGCTTTGCCACTTGCTGGCTGTGCGACCTCGGTAAGTTGCTTACACGCTCTGTGCCTCAGTTTCCCCATCGGCAAAATGAAGGTGATGATACCAGCTACCCCATGGGGTTATGGTGCCAGAAGCATTATTGTCACAGGTATTACTGCCTATGCTTCTTCCAAAGCAGGAGACCCTCAGCTCCCTGGATGACTTCACACCCCCTTCTCCGCTCTGTGGGCTAACACCCCCCGTAGACCTTTCCTGAAGACTGACTTGTGTCCCCACCAAACCCAAATGTTAATATTTTACCCTCCTCCCCAACGTGACTGTGTTTAGAGATAGGGTTTTGAGGAGGTGATTAAGGCTAAATAATGTCATAACGCTGGGATCCCGATCTAGTAAGATTGGTGTCCTTATAAGAAGAAAAGAGAGATCCGCTTTCTCCCTACATGCCCGCACTGAGGAGAGTCCATGGGGGGACACAGCGAGAAGGCAGCCAACTGCAAACCAGGAAGAAAGGCTCACCAGGAACCCAATAGGCCAGTACCCTGACCTTGGACTTCTGGCCTCTGGAACTATGAGAAATAGATACCCATTGTTTAAGCCCCGCCACCCCCCAACCAGTCTATGGTATTTTGTTAGGGCAACCTGAGCTAAGACACCCTTCCAATAGCCTTCCGTCACTCACCTGGGACCCCCAGGTCTCCAGGTGACCTGTGAAAAGGAGACCCCAGGCCTGGCTTCCTCTTGCTTTCTCTTTGGGGATAAAATCCAGGGCCCCCCCCCCCCCCCAAGTTCCATCTCCTCTAGGGGGGGGAGGAAAGAAGAGGCTGGAAACACAAAGCAGGAAACCAGGGGAGACAGAGCTTGGGTCTCAATTGAGGCTGGAGGGCCCCAGAGAGACCCAGGGCAGAGGGGACCAGGTAGGCTCGTCCTAGCCAGAAAATGGTTAAAGCCAACAAGCCACGGTGGCTGGCCTCTCCTCCCCTCCTCCCTCGACTCCAGCCTTTGGCCTTTACCCTCTCTACCCTCTCCTTCTTCCTCCAGCCCCAGACCCCCTCTCTCTCCTCCAGAAACTCCTCCCTAAAGGCAGTCGCCACCCTGCACCACACCCCCTGCCCCGCTCCAGGCAAAGAGGAGGAAGCATCTCATTCGGCCTGTTCATTTCCAGGGAGCCTCTAGGACTGTTCCAGTGCTGGTGTCGCGCAGCAGGCTCCACAGGGAGGTGTCTCCTTGCTCGCTAGGTGGTGACAACAGTTAAGAGAAAAGTTAGGCAGGGTATAAGGGGGCAGGAGCAGCCCTCAAGCGATGGTGGGGTGGTGTGGGGGAGGGGAGATGGTGTATACACGCACCAGCCCTCCACCCTCCCCGTGGGCTAAGCCTGGGGTGGGTCCTCCAGTGGCTCCAGAGGTCCCCAGTGGGATTGAGCCCTAGTTATCCACAGTGAGAACTGGCTCCCTGTCTCGCCTACACATTCGCAGTCTTTCCAAAGACCACCTCTCAAATGAGCCTCTCTCATGGTATCCTTATCTCAGGGTCAGCTTCCTGGGGAGCCCAAACGGAAACCCCACAGGTGAGGAGGCAGGAGCTAGGGCTGCTGATGAGCAGGCCCCTGCCCTCGCTGTTCTGGGTACCTCTCTCTCCTTGAGACCGGTCATCCCACACTCGGCTCCTCTGAGAGGGTCGGTCCTGTCCTGAGCCTTCTGCATCCGTGGCCTCCCAGAGGGCAGGGCCAGGTGTGGACGGCCTGGGGGAAGGGACAGCTCCTTCCAGGCCTCACCAGTCCCCCTGTTCTGGCTGGGATGGAGGCCGGCCCAGCTGTAGAAGGTAAGGCAGGACAGATGCCTGTCCCAGGCCCTGGTGGGGAGGGAGGGTCTCTAGCTCCCCCCAAAGGAGAGGGATGAGCAGAAGGGGTGGTGGGGTTCAGAGGAGCTGGGAGCAGATTGAGACAGTATATCCGGGTTACTTGGCTGCTGGCTCCAGGGGAGATGTGCATTCCCCACCTTGTCTGGCCTTCTCACTCCCAGGCCCTTCACCCCAAAGCAGAAGCCTCCTGTGCCTAGCATTCAGCAGGTGCAACTAACGTTTGCAGAAATGAACGAGCCATGTCAGCTTCTTGGTGAGTATTCCCCACCCCGTCACAGGCCCAAGGATCCCTTCTGGGCCCCTGCACGAGCTACTCTGACCCCCAGGGGCCCAGGGAAATGGGGAGCCCCATATTGTGGTCCCAGCAAAGGACCCGGCCAAGCTCTCAGGGTGTGCTGGGGAAGGAGGCGGACCCAGGGTCACACACACCAGTCTCCTGCCCTTCTCAGGCTAGGATCTCTTCCCCATGGCATCCAAGGCCCTTCAGCCCTATCCCAGGGCAAACCTGGACCGGGTGCCACTCACCCACTGCACTGGCGCAGGCCCTGCCCTGTCCTTTCAGTGCCCAGATGTTAGAGTGCGGCCCAGGTCCTCCCTGGGCCCCAGCCCCGCCCCCTCCTGAGCACCGGGCAGAGGTTCCTCCGCAGTGCCCGAGCTCCCCAGCAGCAGCTGAGTCTGTCCCCAGGAGCAATGCAGCAGAGGGACAGAGTGGGGGGGAGGGAGAGCCATAGGCACCCCCACCCGATCCCCCAACATGGAGACCCTGGGCTTGCTGAGGACGGCACAAGGGTCCCTTGGGAGATCTAGGGATCTAGGTCTGCAGGGAGAACAAGGAAGGAAAAGGCCCGAGCTTGGGGGAGAAGGAGAAACATGCCTCTTGTCTGAGCAGGGGGCTCTGAGCCCAACGCCTGAGATCATCTGGGGCTGGCACAGAGGCAGCTGGTGTGGAGGGTGGGATGTGGGTACGCTGTTCCCAAATGGCCAGGGCCTAGCAGTGCCCTGAGTGGGGGCAGGGGGCATTCTTACCTCTCTAGCCTCAGCCTGGGGAGGGGGGAGCACTGTGGGTCCCCGGAAGCTCCAGCCCCCCTCAGCCCACTTCCCCCAGAGAGGGGAACATTTCTACAGTCTGGACCTGTGGCGGTGGTGGAGAGAGGGACAGAGGGGCAGAGGAGGAAGGCGGCAGTGGGGACGGTCCTCCTGTTGAGGAGGATCCTGATTCTGAAGAGGGCCTCCCAGGATCCAGGCTGCTCCCACCCAGGTCCACTGGCTCTGCCTGTATGCCTCCTGCCAGGTGCGGCTGGTAGGAAGGCAGGGGCAGCTGGGGGTGGGGGTGGGGGGGGCACTCTCCATGCAGCCTCTTCCAGCTGTCCCCATCGGGGATGCCTACCTGGGCCTGTCTGGGCACCAAGCCAGGGGCAGGTAGGAGCTCACTGCCCCCGCTGGGCCAGGCCAGGGCCGGAGGGGCTGGCTGTCCTCCTCCTTCTCCGTGGTGGCGGGCAGGGAGGGGGCCTGGTGCCCGGGCTGGGGGCTCTGTCCTCCCGGGTTCCCTCCACCGCTGGCTCAGGAAGGCAGCAGAGCCAGAACTGCAGAAGCCAGCTCCCCGCCCCCCATCGCTGCCTCCTCCCCTCCCTCCTCCCGACCCGCCTCCTTCTCCAGCCACCTACCTCCTTCTGCTCGTTTCTATGGCAACCAGGCAATGCCGCACAGCCTCCCTCCCTCCCAGACACCAGGGGACGCCCGCCTTCCACGCTTGCTTCTTCGAGAGGACAACCACCCGGGCGGGGCGCACACACTTCACCTTGGAGATGCCAGTGAGCACAGGGGCTCGCCAGGCCACCCTTGACTGTGTGGGGGACCCTGCTCCAGCCCCTCTCCTCTCTTTCTCCCCAAGACCCTCCCTCCCAACATCCCTTCGAGACACTGCAAGCGGCACCTGCCCTTGCCCTTGCCTCGGGTCCTTAAACTTCACTGCCTGCTGCTCTGTAAACATTTGTTTACTTGATCATTTAATCTCACCCAGTCAGCCCTCGCAATTTTATTTTGAGCCTTTTCTGGGTCAGGCCGAGGATGAGATGCTTGTCTACAGTCTCATCCTCTGAGAATCCATACCCATTTTACAGATGGGAAACTGAGGCCCACGGTAGTAAAACAACCTGTCTGAGCATCTAAGGCTCCTGGGCTGGTTATTGGCAGTGAGGCCTTGTGATTCCAACTCCCACGGGCCACAGCTATCACCCACCCCTCAGAGAAAACAGCGAGGCTCGCGCTACACGCATGTGACCTCCCTGCTCCGATGTGTGTCTACGCAAATGAGCACCCCAACAACACACTTATAAATACAAACTCCCATTACATGTATTTGCCTACATGCATCTCCACAAGTCTGTGCATCTACCTGTATGTGCAGAGGGAACAGACACGGTAAGAGTAATGCCAGCATTTACACATCTTTAGGACACATGTATGCACATCTACGTGGATCCAGAACGTGCAACACATAAGCCCTTTCTACACAAAAGCAACAGATGCGTACACGAGCCCCTAGCCCCATGGGAGGGGATCGGTGACACAAGCATGTGTCCCAACCAGGAGACTGAACCAGAATCAACTTCTAGGAGAGGACCTTTCTGCTCTGCACTTGCCCTCTAGAGATCAGACACTAATCTGCCCACCTTGTCTCAGCCCTGCTGCAGGAGGGGTCTGGGGTGGGGGTAGACATAGGACCCACCCTCCGGGAACCCTCCTCCCTCATAAAGTCCCCTGCCTGATCCACACTAAATCCCACCTAGAGGCCCCTCTGCCTAGGAGGCTCACAGATATCCCCACCCATCCCCCAGCCAGGTCCTGGGACTTGGGAATTATGACAGATCCAGTAAAATGGGCCCTTCCTCCTCAGAGGGGATTCCAGGCTCAGAGAACCCTGTCAGCCCCCCAGGAGGGATGGCATCTGGTGGAGGCGAGGTGAGGACGTCAAGTGGGGACTGGGGCCCAGGACGCACAGCGTGCCCCCACGGGATGCACTGTCTCCAGCCCAGCACCACCTCAGAAGGACCCTGGCAAGGATCAGTGCAGCCCCGGTGCCCCAGGGTGCTTCTCAGGGACCCCACGCAGCCCAGAGAAGGCAGATGCAGTCAGAAAGACCCAGAAGCCAACCAAAAATCAAGCAAAAAACTGTTAACAATAACAATAATAGTAATAGCCTCTTCCACATTTCATCCCACGCAAGATCCCTTCAGTGATGAGACGGACGCCAGTTAAACCAAGGCTATGAGCTATATGGCACATCCAGATTTCAGAGCTGTCAACTGCGAAGGGGGAAATCATCCTGGGAACAGATGAAATAGGGAATCTCCTTCATTCAGCAGATACTTACTAGGCACCCACTGTGTACCAGGGATCGTTCTAGGTGCCGGGACACAGCCGTGGGCAAAACAGAGTCCCTGCCCTCGAGGGTACGGAGCTCGTGGATGTGCTAACTCCTGCTCTCCTGCAGCGCCTCTGGCTGTCACAGCAGCCCTGCAGGTGAGGGCGCAGAACTGACGAGGAAACAGAGGCTTTAGAGGCTGAGCAGTCTGCCCAAGTTAACAGAGCCAGTAAATCCCCAGGCTGGGATTCGAACCCACTGCTTTGCCAAGCTTTTTCCAACGCTCGGCATTGGTTCCATTAAGATCTGATTAGGACACATGGCAACAGCGACCCATTTTCTGGAAGTTTCATAACCAAGTTTGCTTCTCGTCCTTAGATCAAAGGCAGGACAGGGTCACTATATGCATTTGAAGGGCCAGTCAAGAAGCACGAGTGAAGACCGCCCCCCCTCCCCCAAATCACCTCAGAGGGGACTTCCAGCCTGACCATCCTTGAGCGAGAAGCCTGACACTTGTCCACAGGCCTGGAGGTCCTCAGCAGAGGGTCAAGTCAAGGCCCGGGCCAGAGGGTGGGGATGCCTGGCACCTGAGAGCTGGGGCTCCCTGGAGACAGTGGGGAGACCTCAGCTGAGGGCGAGGAGGGATTGAGTTCCCAGGCATTGTAAGCAGAGCCCCCTGCCCGCCTGCCAGTCCCCCAGCCCCGGATCATCTTTCTCCTAAAGAGCCAGCTCCATCCCAGGTTGCCAAAGATAGCTGCCCCCCACCTCCACCCCTCCTGAGCCTGATCCAGCCCACCTACTGCCTGGCAGACCCCGAGTTCTGCCCTCCCATGTTCATACAGGCTCTGTGGGAGGAGCTGACCCCTGTCACCCCCTCTGTGCCCAGCCTGCAGAGCACCCACTCCCACTGTCAGTCTGATCCAGTCTCCTCTGCTACTGAGAGGGCCCCCAAGCCACCAGTGTGCAGCCCTGTAGTCTCCCACCTGCAGGTCTCAGGCGGGCTCAGGGACACCCCCGCACCACACAACACACAGACACGCCATGCCTGTCCTCAGCCCTATTCCTGGACCTTAACCAGGTTCCAGTCCCACAGGCGGAGCAGTCAATATAGGAGGAGGGGGCCTCGGGCGACCCAGGAGAAGCTGACCCCTTCTGTCACTACCTCCTCGTCCAACCCAGAAAACATTCACTACCCCCCCTTCCCAGCCCAGCACAGTTATCCTACAGTTCCCCAGTGCCAGGGCCAACGCAATCAGGGTTCATTAGCTGCTGCTTTGCATCTCATTTGCATAATGTTCTCACGACTGTCCAAATGCCAGAATCCTCCCCAAACCCCTGCCCGTGACAGGCAGGGCTGGCCAGCTCAGAAAATTCCACCGAGGGTCTGTGTAGGGGGCTAAACTGTAGGGATGGGGAAAGAGCAAACGGAGGCAACTTCAAGTCTCAGACGCAGAAAGGCATCGAGAGGAAAAGCAGGAGATATGTACCGAGCACCTCCTAAGTCCAGGCACCATGCACAGTGCTTCACTTGTTTTTCACAATGAGCCATTTTACAGATGTGGAAACGGAGGCTCAGAGCTATGAAGCCCTGGCTATTCGACACCTGAATCCCAGGACCAGCAGCTTGGGCATCACCTGGGAGCTGGGAGGAAAGTGCAGAATCTCAGGTCCCACCCCAGACCTCCTGAATCAGAATCTGCAGTGTCACGAGATCCCAGGAGACTAGAGTGGGGGAAGTTCGAGTTAAGGGACTTGCCCTCCCATGTGAGCTGAGGCGTGTCTGAACAAATCCCAAAATAGTTCCCGAGTACCTCCTATGCCCAGCACTGCTCTAGGGAGCGGGACCCAGGAGATAACCAGACAACATCCCTAACCTCCTGGACATTTCACGCCAAAGCGGGAGACACGCAACAAAGAAACAATAGCAGTTCAAGTGGTCATCAGTGCTGTCAAGAAAAATAATGTGGGGGCGCCTGGGTGGCTCAGTCGGTCAAGCGGCCGACTTCGGCTCAGGTCGTGATCTCACGGTTCATGGGTTCGAGCCCCGCGTTGGGCTCTGTGCTGACAGCTCAGAGCCTGGAGCCTGCTTCGGATTCTGTGTCTCCCTCTCTCTCTGCCCCTCCCCTGCTCACGCTCTGTCTCTCGCAAAAATAAATACATGGTAAAAAAAAAAAAAAAAAAAAAAAAAATTTTTAAAGAGAAGAAAAATAATGTGGAGTAAAGACAGAGGATGAATGGGGGGACATTTTAGAATCCCTCTTTGAAGAGATGACATTTGAACAGACACTTAAATAAAGGGGGAAGGGGAGGTGATGATTTGCAGGAACAGTGCTTTTGGGCAGAGGGAAGAGCAAGGGCAAAAGCAGGAGCCACCTAGGCACGCTGAAGGCACCCCCAAACTGAATGGATGTTTTGATGGGCGAACGGGTGGGTAGACAGAGGAATGGCAGGTAGAGAGAGGCAGTAAATAAGGTCGGAACAAAGAAGCAGCAGGCAGGGGCTCGATCCTACAGGGCCTTGTAGGACATGGGAAGGATTCTACTATCTTATTCGAAAGATGAAGAGAAGCCATTGGTTTTAAGATTGTATTTTATTTATTTATTTATTTTTTAATTTTTTTTTCAACGTTTATTTATTTTTGGGACAGAGAGAGACAGAGCATGAACGGGGGAGGGGCAGAGAGAGAGGGAGACACAGAATCAGAAACAGGCTCCAGGCTCTGAGCCATCAGCCCAGAGCCTGATGCGAGCCTGACGCGGGGCTCGAACTCCCGGACCGCGAGATCGTGACCTGGCTGAAGTCGGACGCTTAACCGACTGCGCCACCCAGGCGCCCCAAAGATTTTATTTTTTTATAAATTTTTTTTTTCAACGTTTATTTATTTTTGGGACAGAGAGAGACAGAGCATGAACGGGGGAGGGGCAGAGAGAGGGAGACACAGAATGGGAAACAGGCTCCAGGCTCTGAGCCATCAGCCCAGAGCCCGACGCGGGGCTCGAACTCACGGACCGCGGGATCGTGACCTGGCTGAAGTCGGACGCTTAACCGACTGCGCCACCCAGGCGCCCCAAGATTTTATTTTTAAGTAATCTCTACACCCAACATGAGGCTCAAACCCACAACCCCAAGGTCAAGTCACACGCTCCACCAACTGAGCCAGCCAGACGCCCCGAAGCCATTGGTATTTTCGAGCAAGGGGGAGAAGGGATCCAATTTGCGTTTTCAAAAGATCACTGTGACTTGTATATGGAAAAGTAGAAGGAGGCAAGGGCTGAAGAACCAGACCAGTTAAGAGGCTTTTGAAATATTTATTCCCAACAGAAGTGAGTGCTGTGGTCGCTAAAACACATGTCCAAGAATATCTGTTCATCACAGCAAATTGTCTTCAAAGCACCTTTGTTCATAATAGCTCCAAACTGGAAGCCATGCGAGTACCATCTACAGAAGGATTGGTAAGCAAACTGTGTGGTTTACTGCATACAGGAGAGGTAGGTCTGCTTTTTCGTGGCTATACAGGATTCCACGCAGCAAATTCCACACTGGGGCTTGTTCACACAGCCAAACCCTATACAACAATGAAAACTAGCTGACTATCCACAACCACATGGATAACCTCAAGACACCATGTTGAGCAAGAGAAGCCAACCTTAAAAAGATTTAGGGAGTGGATTCTGTTTATATGAAGTTCAAGAACAGGTAAATGTTGGGGCACCTGGGTGGCTCAGTCAGTTAAGTGTTCGGCTCTTGATTTTGGCTCGGGTCATGATCCTGCGGTCATGAGATCAAGCCCTGGATCAGGCTCCATGCTGAGCGTGGAGCCTGCTCAATATTCCCACCACCTCTCTCTCCCTGCCCCTCCCGTGTTCGTGCTTGCTCTCTCTCAAAGAAAGAAAGAAAGAAAGAGAGAAAGAGAGAGAGAGAAAGAAAAGAAAAGAAATGAAAAGAAAGAAAGAAAGAAAGAAAGAAAGAAAGAAAGAAAGAAAAAAGAACAGGTAAATCTTGACTTCTGATTCCTGGGCAAGATGGAGTAGATATACTTCTCCCTGTTCCTCTTGGAAAGAACAGCTAATGTCCTGGACATTATATATAAAACAAACCTACAAAGACTCTAAAAAGGGAGAGAAGAAGGCGGACTGACTAGGGATCTCAGGGCTCAAGGAACAACACAGCAGTGAGTTCTCTGGGTTTTCTTTCTGCCCAAAATATCTCAGATTTGGAGCTGGAGAAATCAGCAACCCAGAAATACCAATGACCGTGGACAAAAACGGCCCCAAGAAGCCTCTCCTCCCTATTGGAAGGACTAGGAAAGGTACAGTCTGGCAAATCAAAACCTTTAAAACAATAAATGCCCTGCTCTGGCCAAACACCATGGAAAAAAACTGCAGCCCCATCCCCTCTGCATGAGCAGAGACCAAGTGGGGAGCTGTGCCTGGGTGTAACCAGGGGCCCATTCCCCCTCCACCAGGTGGTTACAGAGAACAGGTGGGGAGCTGGAACTTCCATCCCCACCCAGTGGTATCAAGGTACCCCACCCTCTCCACACTGGGTGGGGACCTAGGAGGCCTGTCACCATCCCTAGCAGTAACAGGTCAATAGAGACAACACGGGGAGCAGTAATGAGCTACCTTTGCCTTCCCAGGCAGGGAGGTATCAGTAGAGGTCTGTCCATCCCTGCTCAGCAGTGAGGAAGCAGCCTTCTCCAATGAGCTGTCAGCGCAGAGCCTGACGCAGGGCTCGAACTCACGAACAGTGGGCTCATGACCTGAGCCGAAGTCGGACATGTGACCGACTGAGCTAGCCAGGCACTCCGGGGAAGCTGAGCTTCTGCCCCGACCTGGCATCCGCAGGAGCAGTCCCAGAGGAGACCTGCTAAGGCAGAAGATTTGAATAGGAGCCAGCGTCTGATAGCAATACTCCAATGTCCAGAATACAATAGAAAAATCATTTGTTGTACCAAGAGCCAGAGAAACTGCAATCGGCAGGAGGAAGAGGCAACCAACATAGGCCAACAGCAAGATGGCACAGACACTGGAATTATCTGACAAGGAAATTAGAGCTGCAGTCTCAAAAGTGCTTCAACAAGCAATTAGGAACACCCTGGAAACAAATGAGGAATAGAAAGCCTTGGCAAAGAAATAGAGCATACAAAGAAGAGTCAAACTGAAAATTGAGGACCAGAAGGTCATTGGATGGGCTCAACAGCAGAGCGGAGACAGAGAGGAAAGAATCTGTGAACTTGAAGATAAAACAGTAGAAATTACCCAATCTGCATAACAGAGAAAGGATGTATTTTTTAAAAAATGGGCAGAGGGGCGCCTGGGTGGCGCAGTTGGTTAAGCGTCTGACTTCAGCCAGGTCACGATCTCGCGGTCCGTGAGTTCGAGCCCCGCGTCAGGCTCTGGGCTGATGGCTCAGAGCCTGGAGCCTGTTTCCGATTCTGTGTCTCTCTCTCTCTCTGCCCCTCCCCCGTTCATGCTCTGTCTCTCTCTGTCCCAAAAAAAATAAATAAACGTTGAAAAAAAAAATTAAAAAAAAAAATAAAAAATGGGCAGGGCACCTGGGTGGCTCAGTCGGTTGAGCATCAGACTCTTGATTTCGGCTTAGGTCATGATTTCACAATTTGTGGGTTCAAGCCCCACGTCAGCGCAGAGCCTGCTTGGAATTCTTCCTTGTTCTCTCTCTGCCCCTACTCCACTCATGCTCTCTCTCTCTCTCTCTCTCTTTCTCAAAATAAATACACACACTGAAAAAAAATAAAAATAAAAAAATAAATGAGGACATCTGGGTGGCTCGGTTGGTTAAGCATCCGACTCTTGGTTTCAGCTCAGGTCATGATCTCACAGTTCGTGGGTTCAAGCCCTGCATTGGGCTCCACATCAAGCATGGAGCCCACGTGGGATTCTCTCTCTCCTTCTCTCTCTCTGCACCTGCTCCACTCACACTTGCTCTCTCCAACCCCCCCCCCCAAAAAAAAAAACTCAAAAAAAAAAAAAGAGCCTCAGGGCCCTCTGGGTCCCCAACAGAAGAGCCAACATTCATGTTGTTCGAGTCCCAAGAGGAGAGGAGAAAGGATGTGGGGCTGAAAAGTGTTCAGAGAAATGGCTAAAGAAACACCCCTCCTCCCCAAGAATCTATGGAGTCTGTACCACAAGGGGCACCACAAGGAAAAGGAGAAGGAGAGGAGCGAAGGGATTTGTATGAAGTCACACAGCTCATGGTGATTTGAATCAGGCCCTTTCCCCTTCCAGGGGTTCTCAGGCTTTAGGAAGCCCAAGAACCATCTGGAGTTTTGGATAAAATGGAGACTCCGGCCATGGCCCGCAGAGATTCTGATCCAGCAGGGGGTTTCAGTTGTCTGTGGCTGCACAACAAAGCTCCCCAGAATTTAGTGACGTAAAGCAACACTGATTTATTATATCTGGCCATTCTGGGGGTTGGCTGGGTTCACCTGGGTGATTCATCTCTTCTACAATGGCCTCCGCTGGGGCTACAGTGCCCGAGACAGCTTCTCCATTCACATGACTGGCCCTCGGCTGAGTCGGCTGGGCTAGCTGGCCTGCCGCTCCCGGTCCCTCTCCCTCTCCTTCCCCCCAGGCTGTGGTCTCTCCGGCAGGGTACCTTAGACCTACTTACCTGGACTCAGGGCTCAGGGCTCCAAGAGCAAACATTCCAAAAGGACAAATTCCAACGTGTAACTTGTCTTTCAAGTTATCTTATCTATCAAGCCTCCGCTTCCCTCATGCTGGCCAACGTCTCATTGCCCAGAGCAGGTCACATAGCAAGTGCAGAGTCAATGGCCAATGGCGGGGGAGAGTGCTACGCCAGGATGTGCACAGCAGGAGGTGGGGGGTTCACGGTGACGGCAGGGAGCACCAGTGTGCCAGACTGCCACCGCAAGGTCAGCCGTGGGGCCCCCAAATTTGCATTTTTCGTGACCTTCTTTCCAGGTAGCTCCCCGCTGTGATGGGGCACAGGCATTCCAGTGACTGCTTTGCAAGAACTGGTCCAATCCTATTCCTACCCCTATTCTAGAACTCCAACATCAAAGAGGTTTTTAAACCTCCATGTCTTCCCATCACTGATCAAAGGGAATGTCACAGACACAATTACTGCCTCAGGGGTGCAGACAGCCCAGGGCAGACACACACACACACACACACACTGGGTCACAAGAACCCTGTTCAGACATCAGCTTCTCCAAAAAGCGTGGGACCCTGGCTTTTAGTCCTGACGCAGCCCCATTCCAGCCAGGTGGCCCTACACAGGTCACTCCCTCTCTGGGTGTTGATTTGCCTTTCTCAAAGTGAGGGGGGTGGACCAGATTAACTATCTCTAACCTAAGTGCCACTGGAGGGCCATTTACGTATTTCTTCACCCAATTCCACGTTTGGAAAGATTTTTGTCTACCAAACAAACTGCATGAGCTAAGAAATATTTTATTTCATTTTTGAGAGAGAGCACACGCAGGGGAAAGGCAGAGAGATAGCGAGAATCTTAAGCAGGCTCCACAGTCAGCGTGGACCCCGGCGCAGGGCTCGATCCCATAACCCTGGGGTCACGACCTGAGCTGAAATCAAGAGTCAACGGACTCAACTCAACTGACTGTGCCACCCAGGTGCCCCAGAAGTTTTGTTTGTTTGTTTTTTTTTAACTAGACAACAAATTACTTGTTACTCAATTAATTACCTGATAGAGTTTCTGATCGGCATGGCATTACCAACATTTCTACGCTGAACTGATAAAATCCCCACCAAAAGCAAAGCACTCAGAGGTCCTGGATGGACTGGACTGCCTCAGTTTGGGAAATGCCCATTGTGGGTACAGTTTTGGTAATATTCAAAAGAGCCGAGCTCCTCTCTGGAATCTCGGAGGCCTCCAGCTGAAATGGACTGCACAGAGCATCCTCTAAGCCAGAGCCTATCTCATTCTAAGCAGCCTGGGTGCTGAGCGCCTCTCGAGGTCCAGCGCAAGCCAGCACCCTGCGGAGCACCCTGGGAAAAATGCAGGGTGTCTAAGGATGCACCGTCCATTATAGAAGCCATTAGTGCCATTTGACTAAATTTAAGTTCAATAGCATTAAATAAAGCTGGAAATTCAATTCCTGAAAAAATTAAAAAAAAAATCAATTCCTCAGTTGCACTAGCCCTATTTCATGTGCTCCACAGCCACCCGTGGCTGCCATACGAGACAGTGCAGACACAGAACATCCCCATCATTGCAGAAAATCCAAGCCCGACAGGGTCGGAAGGTGTCAACAAAGATACAGACGCAGGGGCGCCTGGCTGGCTCAGTCGGTGCAGCAGGACACTCTTGATCTCGGGGTTGTGAGTTCGATCCCCACACTGGGTGGAGAGATTACTTGAAAGTGAAATCTAAAAACAAGCACACACACACACACAAATGCAGACATGTCCAACGTTACACATTTGATGGGGCCCCAAAGGAGAGCTTTCACACATCAAATTCTGGCCGTTCCACTGCTCATGTAAATGATGGAGCCACACTTCTTGGACAAAATTAGTTAATTAAAAAATGGCTCCGGGGCGCCTGGGTGGCTCAGTCGGTTAAGCGTCCGACTTCAGCTCAGGTCACGATCTCGCGGTCCGTGAGTTCGAGCCCCGCGTCGGGCTCTGGGCTGATGGCTCAGAGCCTGGAGCATGTTTCCGATTCTGTGTCTCCCTCTCTCTCTGCCCCTCCCCCATTCATGCTCTGTCTCTCTCTGTCTCAAAAATAAATAAAACGTTAAAAAAATAAAAAAAAAAATGGCTCCAAAACAGTGCAAAAATCACGCTCAGGGATGCATCCAACCATTTTTAAAAAGATTTTAAACCTGGAGCCTGCTTCGGATTCTGGGTCTCCCTCTCTCTCTGCCCCTCCCCCACTCATACTCTGTCTCCCTCTCTCAAAAAAATAAACATTAAAAAAAAAATCACGTACTATGTTTAAAGAAAGATAATTAAGGTCCTGGTAGCATGACCAATAATATCTGGAGTAAGCCACCAAGTGTGAGCCCTACCCGTAACCCATCCCCTAGGACTCCCCCCACCCTCAGAGAGGAGAGAGCCAGGGGCCTTCGCTCATCCTGACAAATAGAAACCTCCTTGACCCTGCAAGCCCCATGGGGCTATTTCTAAAGGCCTGCTCTGCAAGGGGACAGTGGGAAAGATGGTGGGCCGTCTGATTTATTGTGAAAGTAATTTTTAGGAGCAGACACTGTTGCTTGTCCAACCGATAGCCGATAGCCAGTCCTCCTTGGCCCTTGCTGACAAGGGTCCCCACTGGATTACAAAGGACTCAAAAGAAAGGCTGAATGGGCTAAGGCAGGGTTTCTCCACTTCAGCATTACTGACATTTGGGGCTGGTAATTCTCTGCGGGGTTGTCCTGTGCATTATACGAGGTTCGACACTGGCTTCTACCCACTAGATGCCAGTAGCACCCCCACTCCTAGTTATAATAATCCCAAAACTCTGCAGACATTGTCAAATGCCTCTTGGCGGGGGGGGGGGGGGGCCGCGCAAAAATCATCCCAGGATGATAACTACAGGACTAACGCACAAACTCTAATCCAGTGGTTCTCAAACTTGAACATGGATCAGGATCACCTAAAGGACTTGATATGATAAAACACAGATTGCTGGGCCTCTTGTATTTCCATGGAGTGTCCAGGTGATGCTTATCCTCCCGGTCCAGGGACCCTACTTTGAGAACCACTGGTTTAAGTCATTTGTGGCACTCCTGTTCCCCCAGCCAATCAGCCCAGAGAGAAAGAGCTTCCAGGAAAGTAGTCTTTGTTGATGATAAGAGGCACTTGGGAAGAAACAGTCGCTTGTCTTCTTGGACATTGTGGGATCTGCATGAGGTGTCTGGAGCTATGGCAGCCATTCTGTGCTCCCGGGGTGAGCTAGTTTGAGGGCCAAACCTACCCACTGAGGATGGAAAGCTTGTTCCTGGAGGTGGTTGTGTCACAGAACTAATGCTGGAGCTGTCTTCAGGAGATCCTGGTGGGCAAAATAGCAAGTTTTTCTTTTAATTTAAGCAAGTAGTTCCTGAACTTTTCTTTTAATGTTTATTTTATTTTTGAGAGAGAGCACGAGAGTGTGCCCACAAGGCCTTGCACGGGGGAGGGGCAGAAAGAGGGAGACAGAGGGTCTGAAGTGGGCTCCGTGCTGACAGTAGAGAGCCCAATGCGGGGCTCGAACTCACAAACCGTGAGATCATGATCCAAACCAAAGTCAGACGCCTAACCAACTGAGCCACCCAGGCACCCCAGTAGTTCCCAGACTTTACTGCCCGTTAGAACACGTGGGAAGCTTTAAAATTCACCCCACATCGATTAAGTCAGAACCTCTAAATGTATGATCCAAGAATCGGTATTTTTTAAAAGTTTCCCCAGGTGTTTCAATGTGTAGCCAAGTTTTCGAACCCTTGCTACCACAAGTGTGGTTTACAGACCATCAACATCAGCATTACCTGAGAGCCTGTCAGAAATGGAGACTCTTGGGTCCCACTTCACACTCTGGGACCTACTGATTCAGAGTCCGCATAAGCCATTTTGAGTTGGTTTTTCTTTTCTTTCTTTTTTTTTTAAAGTTTACTTCTTTATTTTGAGAGAGAGAGAGGGCAAGCGTGGGTGGGGGAGGGGCAGAGAGAGGGCCAGAGAGAGAATCCCAAGCAGGCTCTGCACTGTCCGTGCAGAACCCGACGTGGGGCTCAAACCCATGAACCGCAAGATCATGACCTGAGCCCAAAGCAAGAGTCGGACGCTTAACCAGCTGAGCCGCCCAGGCGCCCCAAGTTGGTTTTTCTGTTATTGGCATCCCAACTGTTACCATCTACAGGGCTAACACGCCTGAAGACAGGATCCACATATTTAAATCACATTGAAATCATTCTTTCAAGAGAGACCCTAACAGTCTTCCCAACACTGCGGAACACTGGCCATGTCTCGTAAGTTGACCACGCCCGTACCTACAACTTAGAAATTCCACTTAGTGGCATAGGCTCTTGAGAAAAACTTACATATGCTCAAGAACACAAACACAAAAATGTCCTTGGGAATTGTTACATCAGAAAAGGAAGAAAACCTAAATGTCCATAGTCCGGGAAATTGATAAATTATGGTATAATCATATTACCATGACATTAGCTAACATTTATTGGACAGATATTGCCTTAAATGCTTTACATGAATTCCCTTGTTTAAACTCAGAGCTTTCCTCTAAGGCAGGCATTATTATTATCCCCATTTTACAGATGAGGAAACTGAGCTACACAGCAGTAACTTGCCCAAGTTACTGCACAAAACTCACCGAGCTAGGGGGGATTTGAAACCAAATAGTCCGGCGCTAGAACTGACCTCCTAATCCTTACAGCAGCCTGCCTCATGGTAAACAAATCTTCCCTGGCCCCCTGACCTTTCTACACAGACGTCCCCATTCTTTCCACATACACACTCATGTCTATCAAAGCACCTGCAAGATTTAACTGTAACTATCACTTTCATGCCAATTTGCTGGCCCCGTTAGAGTGTTTTTCAATCCAGATGCACAGAAGAATTGCCTGGAACACTTTTTTTTTTTTTTTTTTTTAATCGTGATGAAATACACATAACATAAAGTTTACCATTGCACCCATTTGTAAGTATGCAATTAAGTATATTCGCATTGCTGGGCAACCATCACTACATACAATATACCTCTAGAACTTTTTCATCATCCCAAACTGACACTCTGTCCCCATCAATAAACTCTCCGTGCCCCCTCTTTGACCAACCCCTGGTAATTACCATTCTACTTTCTGTACCTCTGAATTTGCCTACTCTAGGAACCTCATTTTAAGTGGAGTCACACAATATATATTTTTTTATGTTTATGTTTGGGAGAGAGAAAGAGAGAGAGAGAGAGCAGGGGAGGGACAGAGAGGGGGAAGACAGAGAATCTGAAGCGGGCTCGGCACTGACAGCACAGAGCCCGATGTGGGGCTCAAGCCCACGAACCGCGAGATCATGACCTGAACCGAACTCAGACGCTTAACCAACTGAGCCCCCCCGGGCGCCCCAATATACGTTCTTTTGTGTCTGGTTTCTTTCACTCAGCATGTTTTCAAGGCTCATCCATGTTGAAGCATGTGTCAGAATTTCCTTCCTTTTTTAAAGCCGAATAATATTCGACTGTCATGCGTATGCCACATTTTCCTAATGCAGTCACCCACCAAGGGACATTGGGTTGTTTTCACCTTCGGGCCATTGAGAGCAACGCAGCTATGAACGTTGTGTTTCAGTATCCGTTCGAGTTCCTGCTTTCACTTCTTTTGGGTAGATACTTAGAAGTAGAATTATCATATTCTATGTTTAACTTTTTTGAAGAAATGCCAAACAGTTTTCTACAGCAGCTGTACCATTTTACATTCCCATCAGCAATGCAGAAGGGTTGCAATTTCTCCACATCCTCACTTGCTACTTTCTGGGTTTTTGTTTTTGTTTTTTTTAAATAATAGCCACCCTAATGGTATCTCATTGTAGTTTTCATTTGCATTTCCCTAATGATTAATGAGGTTGAACATCTTTTCAAGTACCTATTAGCCACCTGCATTTCATCTTTGAAGAAATATCAAGTCCTTTGCTTGTTTTTTTATTTTTATTTTTAATTTTATTCCGTAGGCTCCACGCTCACAGTGGAGCCCAACTCTGGGCTTGAACTCACAACCCTGAGATCAAAACCTGAGCTGAGATCCAGAGTCTGAAGCTTAACTGAGCCACCCAAGCACCCCCACTTTGCTTATTTTTTGACCAGGTTCTTGGTTCTTTGAGTTGGAGGTTGTTGGTTTTTTTTTTTTTTAACTTTTAAAACAATATTTATTTTCAGAGAAAAAGAGAGAGCACAGGTGGAGGAGGGGCAGAGAGGGAGACTGAGAATCCCAAGCAGGCTCCACACTGTCAGCATAGAACCCAATTCTGGGGTCAATCTCATGAACCATGAGATCATGACCGGAGCTGAAATCAAGAGTCGGACACTTAACTGACGGAACCACCCAGGCACCCCTAGTTGTAGGAGTTCTTTATATATTTCGAATATTAATCCCATATCAGATATATAATTTGCAAATATTTTCTCCCATTCTGTATGTTTTCTTTTCACTTTCTTGATAGTATCCTTTGATGCACAAAAGTCTTAAGTTCTGATGAAGTACAATTTACTTAAACTTTTTGTTGTTGTTGCCTGTGCTTTTGGTACATTTCCAAGAAATCATTGCCAAATTCGCTGACATGAAGACTCCCCCTGCCTCATGCTTGCTTCTAAGAGTTTTAGTTCTTAACACTTAGGTCATTGATCTGTTTGAGTGAGTTTTTGTATATGGTATGAGGCAAGGGTTGAACTTCATTCTTTTGCATGTGGATATCCACTTTTCTTACCTAGGACACTTAAAAAATTCCTCAAGGCCAGGCTGCACCTCTCTCTATGCACCACTCTCCATGGGTGGGGGGGCAAGCATCAGTGAGAACAAAGCCTCTCAGGTGGTTCCCAAACACATCCTGGGCTGAGAACCGCTGTCTTACTGCCCTGAAGTCTCAGTCCCAGGCCATCTTGTATCGCTCTCGGCCCAGTTTCTAGCACAGGTGTGGCCCACGGAGGTATTCGATGGGGTTCACGCCGGGCCTCGGGGGACTGCGGGAGATTCTGGCCCTGGAACTTTTCAAACAGATGGTTCTCCGGCATCTTCCACACTATGCCAGGAGCATCTAAGGAGATAAGCGAGAACCGGCCATGGGTCAGCTCCAGGGAAACGTGGGTAGACTCAGGAGAGACCACAGAGCTAGATGGTAACAGGGCACCAGACAGTGTGGGCCAGGATGTCCACACCACAGAATCAGAAGTCTGGCTGCTGGGGAGGGCTGCCTGGGGGCAGGGCTGGGGTACAGCCTGGAGGGCCAGAGAAGAAGAGGAGTTCATAGGAGGGGGAGCTCCAGCAGAGGCATATAGGTGAGCACACCTGGAGCAAATGGGGAAGGCTTGTTGGAGAAGCTTCCCAAGAAGGACAGAAGTAATTGTACGAGCAGCTGACATCTGCTGGGGGCCCCGTCTGCCTGTGCTTTCCATTGCTACGTTTCCTCATCTTTAACCTGGGAATAGCAGCAGCACTTGGCTCACTGGGCAGCTGGGAGGATCACGCGACTTGGGACAGACAAAGCCCCTGGAACCATGCTTGACACAGCAGCAGTGGTCAATAACGCCAACTAGATATTTCATCAATACTATCTCCTTTGATCTCCACAGCAACCCTAAGAGATGTACACTATTACCTCTATTTTTTCAAAGAGGAAACTGGGGCTCAGAGAGGTAAAGTCAGCGGCCCAACAGCACACAGCAGGAAGGAGCCAGGACTGAAACTCTATTCTGTCCGACTCCAAAGCCGTGCACGAATCTTCCACAGAACCTGGGGGCAAATGCTGGATCCCTACAACCCAGACCTGGAAAGGGCCTTCCAAAACCATTGTGTCTCCTTCGCTTTGTAGAGAAAGACAGCCAGAGAAGGTTGGTGACAGTGCGTAAGCCCCATAGCACGTCAGGCTGAGGGGCATCTGGGGCTGAGCCTTCCAGACGGACAGGACAGATCACCACGTTGGCCTCAGTCTCCCTGTGAGTCAGTAAGCACCGAGTGCCCCAAACTGCAGCCAGCTCAACTAAGAGTGCAGTAGGGAGCCAGGGCATCTTCCTGGAGGAGGGGGCAGAGCAGTTAGGGAGCCAGGGCGTCTTCCTGGAGGAGGGGGCAGAGCAGTTAGGGAGCCAGGGCGTCTTCCTGAAGGTGGGGCCAAAACAGCTCTGTACTGGGAGCTCACCGGCCTGCCTCCCACCCCAGGCTGGCAGAGGTCACCCCGGAGGCTCCCAGGCCCCCTCCCCCTCAGCTTGGGCCTGCATCCCAGAGACCCCCTAACAGGCCCCCCACGCAGCCACCTACCCACCCGCCCTGGGGAGGAAGTCAGGCAATTATAGATGACCTTTGCAAAGGAGCAGAACATAACGTGGGCTCCATTTGCCTGTGCAATCTTCATAATTGCCACAGCAATTATTCCCACTGAGCCATTGTGACCAGGCTTCAGCGCAGGTGCTGGGCCCCCCAACATGCCCTGGCTCCTGCCTCCCCCTCTCCCAGGCTGCCTTTTGTCCCCGTGGCATAATCTGCCGCATCTCCACTCCCCAGCTGCAGCCACAGGGGTGGGCTGCAGATGGCTGGCTCCATCCCCATTGCAGAGATGAGGAGACAGAGGCTCATCCTCACTGAGGACGAGTGGCCCGTAAGCAGCTGAGTTCTGGCGGGAGCTAGCCCTGAACACGCCATCTGGGCCCCATTTTCTTCCCCCACCCAACAGTTTCCTGGGTGAGACAGAAGGACCCTCACGAGTTGCACCCATGGTATAATTTAGGGAAGTCGTTTCTAAACCTGGATGGGTAAGGAGATCTCTTTCAAAGAAAATGCACATTACTGGTTTCCACTCTGGAGATTCTGGAGTCTATTAATCTGGGGTAAAACCCAAGTGTTCCTGGCTTGTTTTACTTTTTAAAGTTCCCTCGTATGATTTCAATAATAACCCCAAGCTTGGGAAATGTTAGGGGGTGCAGGAAAGAATTCCTGAGTATCTTCTATTCTTTCCCTCACTGTCAACTTTTCTAACAACCAACAGCTCCTTCTCTTTCACGTCTAACCAACCCCTGGAAGAGTTAAGGGAAGAGATGTGAGTCATTCACACTTTAGTCTAAATAAGTTTACTCAGCCAGCTTTCTGCCGAATGTCTAGCTGAGATTCTGCCCATTTGGGGAAAGAGGAGGATGGGAATTAGGAGTGTTGAGGAAAGAGAAGAAAGCAGGAAGAGGGAGGAGACAGAGATGTTCCCCAGAGACGTATGAAGAGTAACAGGCTTTGAAACGAGCCAAATGGCTTGATGAGTGTGTCTCACAACGGGAAAACCAGAGAGAGGCTTGAACTTGTAGTAACTGATGCTCAGGCCAGATTCCAGGCAGTAACTAACCAGTGTCTGCCTGAGCTCCATGGGGGATGCCAGGCACGTCATAAAGACCGTTCTACACAGCCCACAGCTGGGGCGGGGTCTAACTTCTCACAGCTCAAAGTGTGGTCCACGGGCCAGAAGCACTGGCATCACCTGAGAGTTTGTGAGAAATGCAGAATCTTGGGCCCATCAGACCTCCTGACCCTGAATCTTTTAACAAATTTCCCAGGAGACTCCAGAGCGCATCAAGGTTGGAGAAGCTCTGGTCCAATTAGCACTTAGCCCCGGAGACCCTTGGGAATTATCTGCTTCTAAGAGAACATTAATGGGCAACAGGCAGGAGGACCTCATAAAACAAGCAGGGGGAATGCAGAACTGGGCAGAAGGGGTTAAACCCCACTAATGAGCTGGCTCTGAGCTGCTGTCTAAAGGAAGGGGGGTGGGCAGAGGCCAATAAGATGCAGAAGTTAAGTTGGGGTCCTTGACTTGGGATCCATCGCTGGGTTCATGGCTCACTTTGCCACTAACTGGAGGGCTGTGGTGAGGCCCAAAGGAGCTCGGATGAAAAGGCATTTTGGAAACTGTGAAACGCTAAACAGAGTGAGTCACCGTCGCTGCGTCCCGGTGTCCTCAGGAGACCCCACATAAGCCCGGCTTACCTGTTTCCTTTCCATCACCCAAAATGGTGAAAGCTGATCTCAGGCTACAAGAAATTGGACCAACCAAAGTCTCATGAGGATGTCATTTATTTTCTGATAATGTTTTAATGCGTCTGCCAGGATTTGAAGAAGGGAATGGATACCAGGTACAGTCAGGTGGGGGTGGTCCAAGGCTCCCCAAATCTCACATCCACCTACCTGCCAGGGAGCAGCGGCCTCCCACCCTGACTGCACATAAGAATCAGTGCTGTCCGGGGGCACCTGGGTGGCTCAGTCAGTTACGTGTCTGACTTCGGCTCAGGTCATGATCTCACCGTTTGTGAGTTCAAGCCCCGCGACGGGCTCAGTGTTGACAGTGCAGAGCCTGGAGCCTGCTTCAGATTCTGTATCTCTCTCTCTCTGCCCCTCCCTTGCTTGTGCTCTGTCTCTCTCTCTCAAAAATAAACAAACATTTAAAAATAATCTTTAGATGGGAATGCAAACTGATGCAGCCACTCTGGAAAACAGTATGGAGGTTCCTCAAAAAACTAAAAATAGAACTACCCTACGACCCAGCAATTGCACCACTAGGCATTTATCCACGGGATACAGGTGTGCTGCTTCGAAGGGACACATGCACCCCCATGTTTATAGCAGCACTGTCAACAATAGGCAAAGTATGGAAAGAGCCCAAATGTCCAATGATGGATGAATGGATAAAGAGGATGTGGTATATATATAAGTATATATATATATATATATATATATGAGTATTACTCGGCAATCAAAAAGAATGAAATTTTGCCATTTGCAACTACGTGGATGGAACTGGAGGGTATTATGCTAAGTGAAATTAGTCAGGGAAAGACAAATATCATGACTTCACTGATATGAGGAATTTAAGGTACAAAACAGGTGAACATAAGGGAAAGGAAGAAAAAATAATATAAAAACAGGGAGGGGGACAAAAACATAAGAGACTCTTAAATACGGAGAACAAACAGGGTTATTAGAGGGGTTGTGGGAGGGGGGATGGGCTAAATGGGTAAGGGGCACTAAGGAATCTACTCCTGAAATCATTGTTGCACTATATGCTAACTAACTTGCATGTAAATTAAAAAAATAAATAAAGGGGCACCTGGGTGGCTCAGTTGGTTGAGCGTCCGACTTTGGCTCAGGTCACGATCTCGTGTTTCGTGAGTTCGAGCCCCACATCGGGCTCTGTACTGACAGCTCAGAGCCTGGAGCCTGCTTTGGATTCTGTGTCTCCCTCTCTCTGCCCCCTCCCCTGCTTGTGCTCTGTCTCAAAAATAAATAAATATGAAAAAAAAACTATTAGTCTCTATTTAAAAAATAACATAAATAAATAAATAAATAAAATAGAAATTTAAAAAAACAATCTTTAGAAAAGAAAAAAGAGGGGCGCCTGGGTGGCTCAGTCAGTTAAGCATCCAACTTCAGCTCAGGTCACGATCTCACGGTCCGTGAGTTCGAGCCCCACGTCGGGCTCTGGGCTGATGGCTCAGGGCCTGGAGCCTGCTTCGGATTCTGTGTCTCCTTCTCTCTCTGCCCCTCCCCCATTCATGCTCTGTCTCTCTCTGTCTCAAAAATAAATAAAAATGTTAAAAAAAAACTTTTTAAAAGAAAAGAAAAAAGAATCCGTGCTGTCTGGACCACCACAATGGCTAAAATTAAAGGACAGACAATATCAAGTGTTGACAAGGATGCAGAGCAACCAGAACTGGCAAATGCAGCTGTTGGGGGTCGAAAACGGCCACTTTGGGAAACTGTTTGCCAGTGCCCTCCACAGTTCACCACATCACGTGCCTCAGATCAACGCTTCCGCTTTTGGGTACCCAGGCAACAGTGATGAGCGCAGGCGGCCACCAAAGACATGTGCGTGAATACCCATGGGGGTGGTACTCGCATTAGCCCCAAACCACCCCATATCCATCAACAGTGGAAAGACTAAATAAATGGTGCTACCCTGCCCAGAGCCCTGCTTCAGGACAAAGGTCTCCTCCCCCGCTGCGGGGAGTATTTATTGCTGAACTCTCAGTCCCTCCCCAAGAACCGCCCTCCACCTACAGACCCTTCCCGGCGGGCACTCACACCCAATAACGAACTGGTTGCCACCAGGCCTGGATCCCTCGCCTGAATGCAGGACACCTGTGATGTGCCACCACAGCCTCAGAGCACCCCCCCCACCCCGCCCCCGCCCCTCCGGGGATCGAGGGAGGCCTGAGTTCAGCCTCTCCCTCTCTGCCCAGTCCCGCGTCCCTCTCACCAGGGGTGTTCCTGAGAACACTTCCCAGTGACCGTCCACAGATCATTTTAGTCTGTTTCCCCAGAACCCCAACCTGGCCAGTGGGTGCCAACAGTGGTTCTAGGAAGCAGCCCCTGAACGCGGGGGTGGGGAGCTGGGTCCCCACCGGTGGCTGGCAGTGAGGACCAGGGCTGGGCAGGCAGAGAGCTGGCAGCAATGAAGCTGCTCACAGTTGCCCGGGCTGGCAGTAGAAGGGAGCACGCTGCCGGGGCAATACCTCTGGAGTGTGAGAGGCTGGGGGAGCAGTAATTCATTATAAAGCCCACGGAACGGCGCGGCTGTTCCTGGGGGCTCTCGTGCCCTGGAGAAAGACAGCGAAGAGCTGAGAGCGAGTAATCACTAATTCAAGGCCCAGGGTGAAAGCCGAGGGCCTCCTTAGCTGCATATAAATTCTCCCCCGCAGCTGGAGGGGAGGGACTAGCTGAGGAATAGAGATACAGCTTAATTATAAGGGGAGCAGAATGTCAGAGAAGGTTGAATTCTCAGCCCCCGATGAGTCTGTGGCACCAAGGTCAGGCCTGGCTTGGGAAACAGCAGGACTTGGACGTGAGCCCTCAGGGCCTTCACGTTGAGGACCACGCTGCGGATCCCCCCTCAGATCTGCCCCCAAGCCCCCTGGCCACCAGACCAGTGACTGGAGAAGGCACACCTCAGCCCGGCTGCGGGACGGAGCCACCACGCCCGGGAGGAAGTCAGGAGAGCACGCGGGGTGCCATCTGAGGGCTGGATCAAGGGGTGAGGTGGGCCACGGGGCTGGATAAGGGAGAGCGAATCCCACATATAAGGGTTACGGGGAGAAGGCAACGGCCACGGTGTTGAGAATCAGAAAGGCCGGGGCAGCCGTGTCAGAGGGCGGAAGAGGGGGCCAAAGCCTGAGGCGAGTGGGCACGTTCGGTGGACATGCCAGTCAGGCCAGAAAACCACCAGATGTCTACCTCCTGCAGGACAGACGGACCCTCGCTTTGCCAAGACCATAAGGAAAAGCAGTGCTGGGAGGGGTCCCGGCAGCCTGACAAGCTCAGGGCTGAGTGTCCTCTGGACACCCGACTACAGCTGTTGTTACGGGACTAGGCGCCCCGACAGCGATGAGATGATAGGATCCCCAGATAAAAGGCCAGGGGGCAGTGCGGGGTGGTCAACAGTGAGGCGGGTGCGGTCACCACAACCACCAGCAAGGTCAGAGCGGCAGCCGGGACAGTCTGGCCCGGAGAGCTTTGCAAGTGGCTCATGGTGGCCCCAGGGCCAGGCTGCCCGGGCAGCCAACAAGGACGCTGCCCCTTCTATACAATCAAAAGAAACCAAGGCCCGACGATCAACAGAAGTCGTGATCCTCTGCCCAATTTCCAGACCTGAGCAAGGTTTCGGATCCAAGTGACGGAAGCAGAGACCAGGTCCCCAGGAGGACGGGCCCGGTAACCCCAGACCAAATGTATGTGGTGCTAATATTACCAATCCCTCCCCAGAGGGACTTACGCAGTCATTTATTCGCCTAAGCAGCCATGGAGAAGGAGGAACCCCCAGGCCTTTCAAGGACTGTTAGACACAGGGTCCAGATAGATATAGGTCCCAGGGACCCAAACAGTCATCATGGCCCCCTGTTCAGGGGGAACATATGGAGGCCGGATGACAAATGCATTCCCACCCAGTGTCACTCCGTATGACCTTGGGGCGGTCACCTCCCCCGTCTGGGCCCTGCTGTCCACGCTGCAGGTGAAGGGCCGTACAGGCCAAGAGGCTGGAAGAGCAGGGTGTAGACTCACATCCCGGTGTCCACCCCTGGAGGAAGGCCCTTGGAATCCACCAGGCCCCACTCAAATCTCAAGTCACCCTTGGGCCCGCGTTCTCATTTCTCATTTTCTGCAAAAGCGGGGATGGTGGCACCTACTTCACACAGCGGCTGTGAGAACCGCCACGGAGACCAATGTTTCATAACACCTGCCGCTTCCTCACTCCCAGCTGACGCCTGTGCTGTCGTCGGGAGGAAATGGGAGCGAGCAGTCTGCAGGCAGCACCCCCGCACTCTCTCGGCCCCCACCCAGCCCAGGCTCTGCCTCCCTCGCACCGGGCACCAGCCCCTGCCCTCCTGGCCCTCCAGCTGCAATGATGCCCTTCTACCGTGGGCTCGGGGTTTCCCTCCATACAGAATCTCTCCCATAAAGGGGGGAACAAGGTGCTGTTTCTCTCATTTAAAAAAAAAGGGGGGGCACCTGGGTGGCTCAGTCAGTTGAGCATCCGACTTCGGCTCAGGCCATGATCTCAATGGTTCATGGGTTCGAGCCCCGCGTCAGGCTCTGTGCTGACAGCTCAGAGCCTGGAGCCTGCTTCGGATTCTGTGCCTCCCTCTCTCTTTATCCGTCCCCCGCCTGTGCTCTGTCTCTCTCTCTCAAAAATAAATGCAACATTAAAAAAAAATTACAAAAAATAAAACAATAAAACAAAAAAAGGTCCCCCCAGAGCTGCACACCATCCTCAGTGTCTGCCCTGTGAGCCTGCTCCTTTGGGTCACAGAGGACGCTCCTGGGAAGGCCGTCTGGACGCCCCTTTGCCACTCCTTCCCCAACCCTCCGGTCAGGCTCTGGCCCTCACTGGCCATCAATGGCTCCCACGGTGCCAGAGCCCCAGCCCCTCCCAAACCCCCTCCCACAGCCACGTGACTGCCACCCCATGAGCCCTCACATCTGTGGCCTTCCTGCTTCTGACATCACACTCCTACTTCGATCTTTCCTTGGCTCTCCGACTTCTATGTGCCCTCACACCCAGGACTCAGCCCTGCGGCCTCTTCTCTTCCTTGGGTGCACCCATTCTCCAAGTGATCTCTTCCAGGCCCGTGGCTTTAAATGTCCCCCTCTTATATTTCTAGCCCCAACTCTGCCACTGAACTCGTCTCATATATTCAGCCACCTCCTCAACATGCTATTTGGATATCTAACAGGTTGACCTGTCCCCAACGAAACTCTTTTTTTTTTTTTTAATTTTTTTTTTTTTAGAGAGAGAGCATGCACAAGCAGGGAAGGCAGCAGAGGGGGAGAGACAGAGACAGAGACAGAGAGAGAGAGAGAGAGAGAGAGAGAGAGAATCCCAATCAGGCTCCATGCTGAGCAGGAGGGCTCAGGGCTTGATCCCAGGACCCTACGACCATGACCTGAGCCAAAATCAAGAGTCAGACGCTCAGCGGCCTGAGCCACAGGCACCACCCCAATGGAACTATTGATTGCTCTGGGACCAGCTCCAAGCCTGGCCATCTCCATCCCAGAAAATGACACCACTGTTCACCCAAATGCTCAAACCAACGATGTAGATTCCTCTCCTCGTCTCACCCCCACATCCCACTGCCTCTCCCTTCAAAACATATGCAGAACCCAGCCACTCAGCGCCCCCTCTGCCACAGACGGTGTGTCAGCACCATCACCTCTTGCCTGCAGGACCGTGTGGCCCCCCTCACAGGTCCCCCTTCCACCTCTGCTCCCTACCATCTGTTTGCCAGATGCTTCTCCTTTTAAATCACAAATCTAACTTTGACATGTCACACCCCTGCTGAAGCCCTCCAGTGACCCGCCGTCTCCCTGAGAAAGATCCCAGGGCTTGCCCCGCCTGCAGGTGGAACGTGCAGGACCCCAACCTGTTTGCTGACCCTCACCCCCGGCCACTCCCCCGGCCCCTTCTCCCCTCCAGGCACTTTGTCTTTTCTGTGTCCCTCACACACATCAGGCTCTTTCCTGCCCCAGGGCCTTTGAATGTGCCACTCCCCCCGTGCTGGGATGCTCTTCCCCTAGTGTGTCCACAGGCCCAGTTCCCTGCCTTGTCAGGCCTCTAATTCATGTCTCCAACCTCCAACCCATCTAAAACGCCAGCCCAGCCCTGTCACTCCCTGGCCCCTTACTTCCGTTTTATTTTTCCTTTGTAACACTCATCACTCCCCGATGTTACTTTCTTAATTAACAGACTTTCTTTTTAGAACAGTTTTAGGTTCACAGCAAAACTGAGTAGAAAATACAGAGGATTCCCACATACCCCACTTACCCCTGCCTCCAGTTTCCCCTGCCATCAACATCCCATCAATGTGCCACATTTGCTAAATCAATGGACCAACACTGACACATCAATACCAAGCATGGTCCATAGATTACACGAGCATTCACGCTTGGCATTGTACATTCTAGAGATGTTGACAAACGTATAATGACGTGTGCCCCACCACGACAGAATCGTTTCATTGCCCTGAAAGTCACCTATTCGTTCACCCATCCACCCCTCTCACCCTCCCTCCCTTTCCCCAAAGCCTTGGCAACCAATCATTGTCTTTTTATGGTCTCTGTGAGCTCTGTGGTCTCTGTGACATTCTTTTCCAGAATGTCATATAATTGGAGTCCTAAAGTATGTAGCCTTTTCTGACTGGCTTCTCTCACTTATTAATGTCTCTCAGGTTCCTCCATGTCTTTCATGGGCTTGATAGCTCATTTCTTTTGAGTCCTGATTAATATTCCATTGTCTGGGCATACCAGCTTATTTCCACATTCACTTCTTATAGGACATCTTGGTTACTTCTAAGTTTTGACAAGTGACATTCAAAATAAACAACAATAGGTTGGGGCGGCTGGGTGGCTCAGCCAGTTAAGCATCTGACTTCGGCTCAGGTCATGATTTCATGGTTCGTGGGTTCCAGCCCTGTGTTAGGCTCTGTGCTGACAGCTCAGAGCCTGGAGCCTGTTTCAGATTCTGTGTCTCCCTCTGTCTCTGCCCTTCCCCCATCCACACTCTGTCTCTCTCTCCTTCAAAAATAAACAAACATTAAAAAAAAAAAAATAGTAGGTTAAAGGCACGGATGAGTCCTGCGTAAAGGAGACTCTTTACCTTGGGTGTACCTGGTTTTTCCCAAATTTGACCACTGACAATGCATCCAATGCATTGTACAATGCAACCTCCCACCCCCTGGGGCCATAGGAGCTCATCCCAGGAGGACGAGCTTCTCCTGGAAGGAAGAGAGGCTGAGAGCAATAAAGCAGAGCTGGGGGGCACTGAAGTAAAGGGAATGCTTGAGGCTGGGAGGTTTGGGGGATGTGGCCGGGCAGGGACTCCAAGAGCAGTAATGGGAACTAAACTGGGGACCTGACTCTGGTGCCCCACAGCCGCACAGCAGCTGGGGGCCCCCAGGCAGCCACCTCCCCTCTCTGCCTCTCAGTATCCCTGAGAAATGAAGGGATCGGGCAAGGCTGGTCCTTATAGCCGAAGGCCCTACTGCCCAAAGCTTCTGAGGCTATGGGTGGGTTCTTTGGTGGGTTTCTAGAATTCATAAAGCATAAAGCCTCTAACACCCAGGCTGAGACTCTAATGGTCATTCCTCATTAAATGGACCTGCAGAGGGGCGCCTGGGGGGCTCAGTCGGTTGGGCGTCCGACTTTGGCTCAGGTCACGATCTCGCGATCCGTGAGTTCGAGCCCCGCATCGGGCTCTGTGCTGACAGCTCAGAGCCTGGAGCCTGTTTCAGATTCTGTGTCTCCCTCTCTCTCTGCCCCTCCCCCGTTCATGCTCTGTCTCTCTCTGTCTCAAAAATAAATAAACGTTAAAAAAAAAATTAAAAAAAAAAATAAAATAAAATAAATGGACCCGCAGAGAAAAGACAACTCTCGGAAATGGGAAAAACATGTTGGCAAATCATATATCTGCTATGAGTCTAGTATCTAGAATATATCAAGAACTCTAAAACTCATCAATGAAAAAACAAAGTACCCAATGGCAAAATGGGAAAGGATATGAGAAGACATCTCCCCAAAGAAGATATACAAAAGGCCAATGAGCACATGAAAAGATGCTCAACATCAATAATCATTAGGAAAATGCCCATCGAGACCTCAATAAGATGCCACTTCACACCCGCTAGGGTGGCCATGACCAAAAAGACGGATGATAAAAAGCACTGGTGAGGATGAGGAGGAACTGGAACTTTCACACACTGCTGGTGGAAACGTAAATCAGCACAGTCTGAGAAACAGCTTGGTAGTTTCCTCAAAAACTTAAAGGTCGATTTATCATGTGACCCCGGGTACATATCCAAGAAAGACGAAAGCATATGTCCACACAAAAACTTATACGTAAATGCTCACAGAAGCATTACTCGTTACAACCAAAAGTCCATTACAACCAAAAGCCATTACAACTCAAATGTCCATTAATGCATCAATGGATTGATGGATTAAAGTCCGTTAATTTATCAATAAAACGTGTGTATCCACGCGATGGAATATTATTCAGTCATAAGAAGGAATGAAGCAGCTCTGTACTATGACGCCGGTGACCCTGAACCACATTACGCTACATGAAAGCAGCCAATCAGAAAAGTCTTGTAGCAGTCCACTTACCAGGGGCGCCCGGGGGGCTCAGTTGGTTGAGCATCTGACTTTGGCACAGGTCATGATCTCACAGTTCGTGAGTTCTGGGGGCTCTGTCAGCCTGTCAACGCAGAGCCTGCTTTGGATCCTCTGTCCCTCTCTCTCTGCCCCTCCCCCGCTAATACTCTGCTCTCTCAAAAAATAAATAAAAATATTTTAAAAAAAAGGAGTCCACTTACTGGATATCCAGGAAAATTAAGTTTATAGGGACAGGGAGGAGACTGGTGGCTGCCAGGAGCTTGAGGGAGGGGAACTGAGAAGTAATTGGCTCGAGGGTATGGGGTTCCTTTCTGGAGTGATGGAAATGTTCTGGAATTAGATAGTGGTGACGTGGCACAACTTTGTGAATGTGCTAAAAGCCACCGGATTATACATTTTAAAAGGGATAAAATTGGATAGATATGGAATTATATCTCAATTTTAAAAATATGTATCTATACCCCACAGCTCTTCAAAGAAATGGCTGATTGCAGCTCTGCAGAGACTAGAACATCTTCATTCCAGAAAGCAAGGACACTTCTAAACACAGTGTGTTTTGTGTGAAAAGGATGCCAGAGGCATCCCACTGGCCAAAGATGGGACAACTTAGGCATTATGCTGAGACTGTGTCTTCCTCTCTTTCTGTGTCTTCCTCTCTTTCTGCCCCTTCCCTGCTTGCACTCTCTCTCTCTCTCTTTTTCAAGAGTGAACAAACATTAAAAAAAGAAAAAAAAAAAAAAGAAGAATGCTCCGAGTGGCATTTTTCACCATAGCCACATATCAGAAACAACCCGGATGCGTGTAAACACTAGCCTGGAGAATTAAATCACCGTCTGTTCACATATTGGAACACTATACAAGAAAGAAAAATGAAATAATTACTACTACAAAGAACACTCTAGATGCATGGTAAAAAGAAAATGCTACTTGAAAAAAAAAACAGCCATGAAAGAATAATAATTCCGTTAATTAAAATTCACTTTTGTTATTTTTAATTTTTTAGCGTTTATTTATTTTGGGGACAGAATACAAGTGGGGGAGGGGCAGAGAGAGAGGGAGACACAGAATCTAAAGCAGGCTCCAGGTTCCAAGCTGTCAGCCCAGAGCCCAACGCGGGGCTCGAACTCACGAACCATGAGATCGTGACCTGAGCCAAAGTCAAACAGTCAACCAACTGAGCCACCCAGGCGCCCCGGCTTTGTACTGATCTGTTAAAATGTATAACCTGGTTTTTTTGTTTTGTTTTGTTTTTTTGTTTTTTCTTTTTTCAACTTTTTTTAATTTATTTTTGGGACAGAGAGAGACAGAGGATGAACGGGGGAGGGGCAGAGAGAGAGGGAGACACAGAATCGGAAACAGGCTCCAGGCTCTGAGCCATCAGCCCAGAGCCCGACGTGGGGCTCGAACTCACGGACTGTGAGATCGTGACCTGGCTGAAGTCGGATGCTTAACCGACTGTGCCACCCAGGCACCCCTGTATAACCTGTTTTATACACTTTTATATTTTAAAATGGGAAAAATACTCACTGGTCTCCTTTGGAGGTTGCCAGAACATGAACTCGTTGTCTTTATAACTGATCAACAAAGGGAAAGAATCAAGCCTTTATCCTGCTAAACACACTATATTTCAGAAGAACGAAATAAACGAAGAGGCAACGTTCTTTACAGAAGTCTAGCTTATGCAAACAAAATGATCAAATTAGAAAATCACCATCTGGTGAGGAGGAAAATGTGACAGAAATCAGATGTTAACTTGCAGTAAAGGTGGGGTGGCCATGGCTCTGGGGGCTCTCACCTCCCCTGCACCCCTCCAGCTGCTGTGGGGGGCACCTCACCTGCCTGCAGACCATAGCTCTCCAGCCATGCAGGCCACACTGGGAGCAGAGAAACGGCTCCACTGGCTACACCAACTGGGTGACAGGCTAATTTGCATGTGCTTTGCATGCTATTTCATGTCCAGAATTTGCACAAATATGCCTGGAGCTCTGCCAAGGGGGCCACAGGCCTCTCCTTGGCGCAGCCCCGGGAGGGAGCCTCTAGGCCTGAGGCTTGGGACAGAGCCTGGCCTCCAGCGCCCAGCTCAGCTGAACAATGTTTCAGAGCGGCTTGGGGATGGGGTAGAAAAAGGGTCCTAGGGGGAACAGGGGTCTCAAGGATCTGGAGCTGATGCAGGTTGGGGCACCCACGCCATCCTACTGCCTCACAGACCCACATCACCAAGGCAGCGTGGGGGGCTCTCCACCCTTAACATCCCTCAGGCATTGACTCAGTTTCTCCCTATTGGGCTCGCCTTGACCCTGTGTGGGGGGGTGGTAAGGCGTAAAGAAGCCTGCTGTGATTTGTCGCCCCACTCCCAGTCCTGTCCAGGGGCACCCAGGCCAAGCCAGCTTTGCAGCTTATCAGGCCAGCTGGTAGGAGGGGGAGGGGCCCTCAATGCCCAGGCCAGCTGGGACTGGCCCAAGGGCCCACCCGGCCAGTCGGGACGGTGACAAAGGGGCTGGGAGGCAATGCAGGGCAGATGGAGGAACCCTAGGCCCTGTAGGGTCGGGGAGACCTCCCCTCAGAAGTGCTCGTCTGGGGCCCAGCCAAGTGGGGCAGGTGAGATGGCAGCTGGTCACCCAACACTTGGGGAGCAGGCAAGGGGAACAGCCTGGTGTCCGATGGAGCTCCTGATAGAGGTGACACCAGATATCCCGCTGTGGGTGGAGCTGGGGGAGGGGAGGTGGGAGTGAGAGTTGCGTTCAGACCCTGTTGGAGTCCCAGCTCTATCACGCATTCGCTAGGGACCCTGGCCCGAAGCCTGAGGCCCCTCTGCAGCCTCAGCTTGCCCATCTGAAATGGGTGCTGTGATCCTGCGGTGTGTGAATGCACACACAGAGCCTAGCACAGTGCCCAGCACACAGGAAGTGCTCAACGGGCACCGCGTGTTGTCCATGTTGTCATTGCAGAGGCTGGGGCTCAGGGCTCCTCGGGGGTCAGCAGGGTGCGGACAACAGGAGAGGGGGTTCTCGTCACTGAATGGCGAGCAGCCGGTTCAGTAGGGCACACGGCACTGGATACCTGCTCGCTGAACGGACGTGTGAGAGGACAACTAGGAACCAGCAGCCACTAAGACGTTAACCAGCCAGTCAGAGGGTCCCCTGGAAGAATCTGAGCTCCAATCCCAGGTCTGTCCCTTCTTGGCTGTGCCATCCCAGGCAAGTCATTCCACGATCCCACCCCCCCAGGACCTTGACTTCCTCATCTATCAAACAGGAATAATGGCCACTAATAGATCCCTCCCTCACAGCTGATGGCCGGACGGGGAGCAGCAAATGGGTATGAAAACGGAGGAGGTGTGCACGATGCCCTAGACCGCTGCCCCCCCTCGGAGAGTTGGCCGAGGCTTCTGGGTGAGCCGCCTCCTCACCCGAGATGCCCAAGAGGTCATGCCCTCCCCCGGGGAGCAGCCAATGACTGCCCGGTAAGGGGGTACACAGTGGCCTGGCTCCTTGCTTGCCTCAAGGCAGGACGACCCCACCCCTGGCACTTGCTGCACCCCTCTCGAGCACTCTGCAGGCTCCCTCCCGCCCTTCTGTGAGCTGCCTGCAATAAATCACTTGCCCGGGAATCCCTGTCTCCGATTATGCTTCCCTATGCTTCCCGCATCTGACCTAGGACAGGAAGTATTTTGTAAACCCTGAAGCATTGTTTTATTTTCCAGGAAATGCTGAAAAGAGAGGAGCTGACCAAGAATCATGTAAGGGGAAGAGGAGGTCTGCTCTGCGGGCAGTCATGCTGCCCTGCCCTCACGAGCTCCCAGGGAGGCAGGGGAGACAGACAGGAAACCAACAACATCGTAACATCAGGGACGGGTAAGTGCTATGAAGGCAACGAAAGCAGGGGGCAGAGGGTGGACAATAATGGCAGCTACTTTAGCTGAGATGCTCTGGGAAGGCCTCTCTGAGGAGGTGACGAGGGCAGAGATGTGAAACATCAGAAGCCATGCTGACCTCTGCAGCCAGGCACAGGGAACAGCAGTGCAAAGGCCCTGAGGCAGGAGGATATCTGATACATCCAAAACCGGCGGGGAGCCCAGTGAGGTAGGAGTGAGTGGCATGAGATGAGGTCAGCAGTAGTGAGCAGCAAGCCATGCAGGGCCTTGTAGACTGTTATAGGACTTTTTATAGGACTTTGGGTTTTATTCCAAATAAGAGGGAGTCATTGAAGTTTTGAGCAGAGGAGGGACATGATCTGACTGAGGTTTTGAAAGGGTCTCTTTGGCTGCTAGGGCAAGGAGAGAGGCAAGGGAGACCAGGCAGAGGCTGCTGCAATAATCCAGGAAAGCCACAGTGGCGGTTCAGAAGGGAGGGCGGCAATGGACAACATGGTGAGAAGTGGTCAGACTCTGGGCATCATGAAGGTAGAGTCAGGAGGGCTTACTGAACAGAACATGAAGGGGAGTCAGAAGACAGATGAATCCAACTACCCAATTTACAGAGGGGACAGAGGAACATGTTAATCCACACCACGGAGATACAACCAACAAAATCCGGCTGCGGGAAATTCCAGGGGACAAATAACCTGGTTTCTCCTACAGATAAATTGCCAAGGATGAAGGAAAAGATGGAGAGGGAACCTATGGACTCAAAGAGACTGAGACAGGGGTGCCTGGATGGCCCAGCCGGCCAAGCGTCTGACTCTTGATTTCGGCTCAGGTCATGATCTCACGGTTCGTGAGTTTGAGCCCTGCATTGGGCTCTGTGTTCACAGTGCAGAACCTGCTTGAGATTCTCTCTCTCTCTCGTTCTCTCTCTGCCCCTCCCCAACTCTCTCTCTAAACAATAAATAAACATTTTTTTAAAGGGGAAAAAAAGGGACTAACACATCAACCAATAACAATATGTAAATCTTATTTGGATCTTGAGTCAAGTAAGCCATAAAAAGAAAAAGAAAGAAAGAAAGAAAGAGAGAAAGAAAGGAAGAAAGAAAGAGAAAAAGAAAGAAGAAAGAAAGAAAGAAAAAGAAAGAAAGAAGGAAAGAAAAAGAAAGGAAGAAAGAAAGAAAGAAAGAAAGAAAGAAAGAAAGAAAGAAAGAAAGAAAGAAAGGTCTGCAATAACTGGGAACATGAATACTCCATGGATATGTGACAACATAAAGGAAAGGAAAGTTTCTTCTTAGGTATAATAATGGTACTGTGCTTATGTTGGGAAAAGTCTTTATCACTTAGAGATACATCTTGGTATATTTGTAATGAACTGATGCCTTGGAGTGATCCCACCCAGTCTGAATTACTAGGGGAAAAGGAGAACAGGGGGCAGAAACGGAACAAGACTGGCCATCAATTGATAGGAGTTGTAGCTGAGCAACGGGTACGTGGTGGTTCGGGATACTATTCTCTCTACTTTTGTAAATGCTTATATTTTCCCATAATAAAAAGTTCAAAATGTAAAGAACAGAAGAGGAAACTGAGTCCCAAGGCAAGGTGTTGAATGGCCCAAGGCCCCTGCATGAGTCAGTATAAGGGCCAGGACCTCACCCTGTCGCCCCCCCCCCCCCCCCCCCCCGCCCCCAGCCCATGCTCCTGCCCTCCCTCAGCTGTCTCTCTTCTCCAGTGGTTGGTCAAGGTTGGACTGAGGCAGGCCAAGGGCAGGGTGGGTGGCCCTGGGAGGGCCCAGGTGGGACAGAAGGGAGCTGAGGGGCTCTGGGCCACCTGTCCCAGAAAGTCCAATGAGGCCAATGGCTTCAAATATTTGGCATATTCCCCACCAGCCTCATTTCCCACTTCCTCCCTCAGGTTCCTACACTGACTTCCTCCCCAGAGCCCCCTACAGCCCACCTCTCCAGCCTATGCACCTTTGTCCCTGCTGTCCCTTTGCCTGGAAGGCACCTTCCACCTCTACGAATCTACCAGCTTTTTCCTTCCGGATCTACCTCCCGCAGAAGACCTTCCATGGTCTTCGGGAGCATGCCTCCTCTTCACTCCCTAACGACAGGTGCCATGGCGTCGAGGTCAAGAGCGGAGCCTCTAGATCCAGACCGCGTGGGTGTGAATCCTGCCTCAGCCACTTACTCGCAGGGTGACCTCAGGCGAGTCACTTAACTTCAGTTTCCACATCTGTAAAATGGGTATAACCTTGTAAGGTTACTAAGGAAACTAAATGAGTTAAAAAATACGATGAAGCAAATAGTGCCTGGCACATGTCAGTGGACCTCAGGCCCCCTTGGGCCCCTGGCACTGCTGTCCAGGGCCTCCCTCCTTCGTCTCCCCCGCAGGAGACCTCAGTACCACGCACACGGTGGGTGCCCAACACCACTTTCATGGAGACTTGGCTTCTGCAATGCTTCTGCCTTCCTGACACCCAGACTTCCCTTAGCCCCTTGCCCATCCCACCAGGTTGCATCCACCCCAGGAAGGCAAGGAAGGAAAGGAGAAAGAGGGGTCCCAGGAGGCCAGGAGAAACTGGTCCCATGAGGGGCCCAGTTCAAAACCAGCCACAAACAAAAATTTAAACCCAAGTGGCAGCATCCGACTCAAACGCCGTCAAACTAAGGGGAAAGCAATTCAAACGCTCATTTTTTAAGACTTCTAAGAAAAACCCCAGATATCATCAAGTATAATTTTAATTATGTTTTTATGAGTAATGACATTTGCTGTCAGAAAAGGCAAACAGCACGGCATGGCTGAAACAAAAAGGAAACATTCCCCATCTTGCTTGGCACTGAGCCTCCTAATACCTGCCCCCAGAGGTAAGCTCTGATAACGACGGGGTACACAGCCTTCCAGACATTTCTATGCAGTGTGGACACAGAGGTACACACGTATATATTTTTTTAACGGACTCATACTAAATATGCTATTCTACAAAGTCACTTGCCTCAACCTGCCATACCTGCTGACCATCTGTTCTTTCTGGTCAGCATCTCCGAGCCTCTAAAACAGTGGCTGGCACCCGGGAGGCACTCAGTAGAGACTCACTGACCAAATGGAAGAACTGAACAGCTGCCTAAAATCACATGGGCCGGAGAGGTCCTAACTACACCACCGGCCCTCCTGATATGGCTCTGCCACACTGACCGTCTCCACCCAGCTGTCTTTGCACCCCACTACGAGGGCACCTGGGGGAGAAACTGCCAGATCAAAGCTTTGATTACTATGGCCCACCTATTTTCCCCGGCAGAGGTGAGACTTCCGGTTTCCCACACTCTCTGCCACCTAAGAGCTTTATTATGATGAGGACTTTGATTTCTCGAATGCATTAACATTATTATAGTGACGCCACCCTTGATCATCGAATCTCCTTTTGTGCCTCCTGAATAAATGAGAGCACGGCCGGTATTTCTGAGCGGCACCAGAGAACCAAACTCCACAAATGAGGAGTTATTCTCTCGGCAGTAAACAAACAGTTTGTGGACACAAAATTCGAAACCGTCTCGTTGATTTCGAAAAGAGGGATACTTTAATTTCTTTTTAACCGTCAGTTTCAAACAAGTAGCGATTGAGCCCGTCCACAGTACAAAAGAAGAGAAAATTAGGACCCCCCCCCCCACACTTCACCTCTCTTTCTCTTTACCCCTCTCCATTTCCTCTATAGGGTAGCCAGATGTAGCAACTAAAAATGCAAGACACCTACTTAAATTTACTTCCAGATAAACAACAAATAAAATTCCTAGTGCGAGTGCATTCCACGCAATATTTAGGGCACGCTTGTACTAAACAAATTTGTGGTTTCTCTGAAGGTCAAATGTAACTGGGCATCCTGGATTTACTTTATCCAGTAAGCCTACTGCAGCACCTCCTGCCCCCAGCATTTTAACATGAAGTGATTTTTAAACTTTATTTATTTTATTTTTTTAATGTTTATTTATTTACTTGGGGAGAGCAGGGGAGAGGCAGAGAGAGACGGAATCCCAAGCAGGACCCTGTCAGCACAGAGCCCGGCAGGGGGCTCGATCTCACGAACTGTGAGATCATGACCTGAGCTGAAATCAAGAGTTGCGGCAAACTGACTGAGCCACCCAAGCGCCCCAATATCAAGTGATTTTTAAAGAGTACCCGAGGCCTCCTCTGCCCTCCCAGCCATCAGGCAGCCCACTGGCCCTGCCACCCAAGAGGTCTAGGGAGGCACCCCTCCGCCACGCCCACGGGCACACTCCCCGCCTCTCCCTCCCCCCCCCCCCCCAGATGGCCCCACCGACCTCCCTGGCGTTAGAGTTCCACCCCCTCAGAGCCAGGTTCCTGCTGGTCTTCTCCCCTTGTGGATTCCTTCCCACCCGTCCTTTCTGGTGGTAAGCTCTGTCTCTGGTCCCAGCTGCCGGGGGGGGGGGGGGGGGGAGGTGATGCCAGCACATGACCCTTGGCTAGCAGCCCCTCATTGCCGCTGCTGCAGAACCACCCGCCTAAGGGCAAGCCCAGGGCCCCACCCAGAGCCTGATGGGTGTTGAGGTCTAGCTGCCTGACCATCAAGTTCTGCTCGAAAGGGCCGCTCTAGCTCCAGAGCTCATGGTGGGTCCCTGAGGTTGTCCGTGGCCACCTGCATCGGAGCTCCGCTTCTCCCTCCACCCCATCCTGCCTGCTTCCTTCCCTGGTGTCCACGGGCAAGGCTCAGGAACACCCCTCCCCCCCCCGCCCGGGGTGAGGCGGGGGGCCCTCGCGTTGTACCGGGCCTGGCCCCCAGCCCCCGTCCCCCCCCCCCCCCGCCCCCAGTCTGCTGCCCCCCCCCTGGCTGGAAACCAGCCACAAAGTGCCTACATCAGGTGGGTCTGATGCTGGCTAATGGAGTTTGCTTGGCTTTCCAGTACATTCTACATTTTCCACAATAAACACATACTATTTTGGGAATAAGAAAATAAAAGCTTTTTTTTTTTTTTAATTTAAGAAAAATGTAAAACCAAATCAAGCACCCCTCCTCCACCTGGCACACCCACTCCTTCCCCACCCCCCCCACCTGCCCCCTCATCCTGTTTCCCGGGGGGAGGCTTCCCCCAAATGGGTGAACTCCCCCACCCCAAGTGCTCTCCCCTGTCCCACCAGGTCCACAGGCCCTTTCACCAGTGAAGGCTTTCTACCACCAGCTTATCCCTGCTGTGGGGCTATATGCAAATTTATGAGTGGTTTCCTCAACTCCTGTGGGGGAGAAGAAAAATGTTGTGTGTGTCCCGAGGTTGGTGACATGAGGGGCCACATTCACTCATTCCCTAAGGGAGCTAGGGCTATCCGGTGCCAGGCACTGGGGACACTGGGAACAGGACACAGACCCTGCCCTTGGACTTCATGGCCTTTGGGGTGGGAGAAGGCGGGGCAACAACCAAATGCCCCGGAGGGTGCTATGGGGGAGGGGGGCGCTGAGCAGCAGGCCCAGGTAGAGAAACTTCTGGGAGGAACAGAAGTCTCAGCCACCCCAGGGTGAGAAGAAATGTGTAGGGAGGAGGAGGGAGAGTGTTCTGGGGGGGGGGGGGGGGGGAACAGCCTGTGCACAGGCCTGCAGGTGAGAGAAGCATGACTTATTTGAGGAACTGAGAGCAGTTCAGAGCAGCTGGAGGGCAGAGGGAGGGTGAAAAGAAAGAGGAAACACAGGCTTGGGGAAGGCAACGGTGCCAGTTTTAGGAGATTGCCCTTTGTCCATTTGCAGGATGCAGAGCAGGGTCAGCTCTGCATCCTACAAAGGTGACCCTCCTGCTCCTTGAGATTGGTTAGTATTCTCAGCAGCCGCAACCCCCAGTCACACTTAATCTTGCACCTCCCACCCACAGCGCCTGAACTTTAGTCACTGAGGACCTGAAACCTGCATCTCCGTGGAGACAGCAAGCCCCCAGCAGCCAGCTTCACAGCCCTCTTGCTCTTGCAATAGAGAATACAGGTTAAGAGCATGGACTCTGGAGCCAAAGTTCAAATCCGAGCTCCTCCACTTTCAGACTGTGTGACCTTGGACAGATCACTTCTCTGTGCCTCAGTCTCCCCTTTTGTAAAATGGGGATAATAGCGTCCCTACTTCATTGGGCTTTTGTGAGGATTGAATGAGTTAATAGTTGGAATAGGACCTGGCACACGACGAATGCTGTGTGCTGGCAGTTTCTACTGTTATTACTGCACCCTCTTCTCGAGACTTCCCCCCCCCCCCCCGAGGGCCAACCCCTTCCAGGCACTAACACATCCCCCCCTTGCCTCTCCCTACCCCTGAAGCACCCCTCCATGCTTCCTTACCCTCTCCATTACTAGCAGCCAAGACAGCCAGGGAGGGGGATCCTTGGGGTTCTAGAAAAATCACACTCTGACCTGCGTCTGGGGCCTCACCCCAGCTCCCCGGAGCCCAGTGGAGAGAGCACTGGACTTGGAGCCAGGAACTGAGTGCCATCCCTGGCTCTGCTGCTGACCTTCTCTGGGCCTCAGTCTCCCCCTCTGCAAGTCCAGGACAAGAACATCTTGCAGATGTCTTGGCTGTCAAAGGATCAACAAGGGCCAGAAAGAAACTCTGCACACGTCCATATCCGTCATAGACCTCAGAACCCCTGGCCTCTTCTTCTGGCCTGGGTTTCCTCCTCCACACGATGGAATCAGGAGATTTTCTCTGAGCTCGCCACGAGGACCCCAGAAGCTGAAGATGGCCTGGCTTGGGACTGCCCAAACTCCCTGAAGCTGACCAGAACTTTCCCAAAGGCTGAGACAGAGACAGAGACAGAGACCTCTGGTCTGAGCTGAGCACCCCAGGAAGAAAATGCCAACCCAGGGGCCTGAGGGAAGCCAGACTTCTACCAAGCCTAGATTAGACCAGGGCACTCAAACCAGGGGCCCAAAAAGACCCTCTGAAGCCATCGGGACTGTGACGTTTATCTCCAAATGTCATCACTATCCATCAGCCGCAGGGCCAGAAAGGGCCTAAATGGGACTGTCTGATTTTGGTGGCTCTTAGTCCTGGGGGATGGAAGGAAAGCCCCAGAGGAGGCTCACTCCCCAGCTTCAGGTTGCCAGCTACTTCCCATAGTCCAAATTCATTCATTCACTCATTCTACAAACATTTACTCGGTGCCAGGCCCTGGTCAGGTTCAGGGTCAATGGCAGAAGTGAATGGAACAGATTCCTACCCTGAAGGCACCTCTGGTCCAGAGGGTGACAGACAAGACATAAATAACTAAACCACAAGGCAGACTAGGTTGAAGAATGCAGGGCAGGAGGCAAGGATCTCACCTGGGGTATCACGAAGCTTCCTGGAGGGGGTGGTTTGTGAGTGGTGATTTGCATGTGATGGGAAGGTCAGGTGGGCCTTTGGAAGGCATAGAACTTCCAAAATCATTGACGGTTCTGTTTGCACCCCGGCTGTGCCAGAGCCAGGGCAATGTAGGTTATTTATGGTTGTGCCCAGAGAAAAGCGGCCACATGTGTCACTGCACGTGGGGTGCAGAGCTGGGCTGTGGGGGTAGGGGGCAGCCGGGGCTTGAAGCTGGGTCTGGCCAAGCTCTGGGGTTTGCCACTGTGCCCCTCACACCCTGATGACTCTTTAATCTTTTCATGCCCTCCTAAGGCAAAAATAAGAGGGAGAGGGTTCCAACCGGCAGCAAGTGGCCTGGGGGATAGGGAGGAGAGCAGTGTCAGAAAGACCATGGCTTCTGCTGTATTTGCAGGCTACTTAGCATCTCCTCCTTCTCTCCTCCCCACTCCCATCCCAGCTATGAGGGAAGGGGTAGAGAGACACAAGAAAATGTCTTTAATTGTAAACCAGACACGGCATAGGGCGCATCAACTGCTGTGTTTCTCCCAGCCCACTCTGATCCATAAATAGCTTACGCACCAAGCTGGCATAAGCCCACCCGCCCTGCTGGGACCACACCGCCCCAGGCCAGAGACTCGGAACCCCCGGGCCTGGGTCCCAGCTTCCCCAGGAACCTATTTCCTGCGTTTTCCCCAGGGTAAAGGCCTCCGCTGCTAGCTGCCTTTCCCAAGGGGCCGAGCGCAGGGGCATCCTGGCATTGCCTGGGTGATGCCCGCGAGCCCCGGTGCCTGCAAGGCAGCCCCGGCGCGCGCCCACCTCTCTCCAGTGCCCAATCCCCGAGGTATCAGCCTCTGCGCCCACCGCAGACCCGCATCCCTAACTGGCCCCCTCCCTCCGCACCCTCTCTCCCAGGGCCAGACCCCCTACCTGGGGGCAGGAGGGCCCGGCACCATCGGCGGCGCCACGGGGCAGAGCGGGGCGTCTGGGGCCGGCCTCAAGCCCGGACGACTTCCCGGGGGAAGAGGAGGCTGCGCCGCCGCCGCCGCCGCCACCGCCGCCGCCACCGCGTCTCTCCGGACCGCGCCGGGGCTGCGGGAAGGAGGAAGGTCAGAGACGAGGAGGCGGGGGGGGGGGGGGCGCAGAGGCTGAGACCGCGGGGATTGGGCACTGGAGAGAGGTGGGCGCGCGCCGGGGCTGCCTT
>NW_024412394.1:1558007-1563185 GCF_014898765.1 Herpailurus yagouaroundi | reverse complement strand
GGGGGGGGGGGGGGGGGGGGGGGGGAGGGGGGAGGAAGGAGGAGGCGTGCACAGATGGGCGCAGATTAGAGAGGCATTTTTAGCGAGCCAATGGCAGCTCGGCGCAGGGCGGCGCGGTGCCTGCGCAGGTGCCGAGGAGGCAGCTCCCGGCTTAGCAGGCGCCCGCGGAGGGGGGACCCGCTCCCCCAGGTCCCCGGCCGGCGCCCGCCTCCAGGGGCTGCTCCCGGCGGGCGCCCGCCCGCCCCTCGTCCCCCCTCCCCAGCCCCCCTGCAACGGCTCTCCGGAGCCGGGGGCGTCGCTCCCCTCCCCTCATTGCCCTGTCCACACCTTCTGGGACATTCTTCCGGCCCTGACCGTCCGTCTGTCGGTTTCTGGCCTCTCCTAATCCTACGTGTTCTGGTACGAGCGGGTGCGTGTATGGTGAGAGAGTGTGTGTGTGTGTGTGTGTGTGTGTGTGTGTGAGCGAGCGCGCTCTGGAGGGACGGCCCCTCCTCCCCCATCCCATCCTCCCCCGCCCCCACATCACCTTCGCCCAGAAGTGCCCCCGTTGACCCCATGGGGCAGGCATTAAACCTCGTGCCCTAGTTCCTGTTGGACCTGCTGTCCCCAAGATAGACCCTAGGCCATCTCCTTGGGGCTGGGGGGGGGGGGGAGGGTTGTTGTAACCCCCACCGGCTTTGCCTTGACCCCTCGCTCTTCTTGCCCTGAACCGGGAATGTTTCGGGGAGCGTGGACACTGCAGGGAGACTGGGGCAGCTCTCTTCACTGTAGATAGATGCAAGGGACTGATGATTTATTCAACACCGATCTGTTGAGAGCCTATCTTGTGCAAGGCACCACCGGGGCTGGGCTCCCTCCGGTAGAGTGCAAAACAGACCAAGTCTCTACCCTCAGGCAGAGCATGTGTGAGGGGAAAATGCTGAGTATAATAAATGGTATAAAGAATATGTTTTAAGATTGTATGCACAAAGTAGGAAAATAAAGCTAGGGAAAGGGGAAGATGATGGGAGTGTTCACAGGGTGATCAGGTACTAGGCATTTATGGGGAACGGGGGTGGCTGAATTTGATTGTAAGCCCCTCAGGTGGTCCTGCAAACTCTCCTTAGCCACAGACCTCACCACTCCCTATTGTGTGTACCTGGGCTGATCACACATGTTTCCTGCCATCCCTCTCCCATCCTCCCTCACCAGAGGCACCGAATGAAATTCATGACCCTAGTGACCAGGGGGAATGCCCACGTGCAGCATTTGTTCAATGAGAATTCTCTGAGTACTGATTTCCTGTTACGTGTTAGAGCCTGGAGGAATTCAACACCTAGTTAGGGGGGCCAGATGACAGTACCTACCCCAAGGATGAAGAGGATAGCCACGTGAGTGCACAACGTCCCAGAGAAGGTCAAAGGGCTCTGGTTTAGGGTCATCCAGGAAGGCTTCCTGAAGGAGGCAGTATCCCGATGAGTGTGCTGGGATTCTGATGAGCCAGATGGGGCAAGAGGCAGCAAAGGATTATTGAGACAGGCCAGCAAAGCCAGGAGACATTTGGCAGATGGCTGGGCTGGGGTCCCAGAGCAAAATGGACACCCTCCATGTAAGGAATACGGTCATGTCTGGAGCTGATGAAATCCCACCATCTTCCACACCCTAGCAGTTCCTGGTTCCAGTTGCCCTCCCATCAACCTGGAATTTCCCATTGCCAGGAGGAGATGTGTTGAGCATGTAGAGGAGAAATCATGGACTCCACTCAATTGCTTGTTTGCTGGGTAAAAAAGGACAACTTACTTAATTGATCTATGCCTTGGTTCCCTTGTTTGGAAAATGGACACGGCAACAACACCTGCCTCACAGGTCCTGTGAATGTTACACAAGACAATAAAGATGAATTGCTTAGCACATAAGTACTCAGAGACTTTTCTTGTTTTTATTATCACGATAATTACGCTTGCTTCACCGGGTTGTTGGAATTAGACAAAGGATGTCAGGCACCTAGTTTAGTGCCTGGAACATAACAGGTGTGAAATAAATCGTGACTATTATTACCATTAACTACATGTACCCCCAAATCTCTCCCCTTTTGGTCTACCATGGTGCTGTGACGTTCCTGTTAGAATTTTCTTAATGTGAGGAGGCTAATTCCCCAAGAGCTCTTAAAATACAGTCTGGGATGGATAGACTACAATACCTGCCCCTCCCTACGTTAGCCTGCTTTGATGTAGATGGAATGGAGCCCAGGACTGGTATGTTTTAAAAAGGTAGTAAAATCCAGAGCATGGGACACTGACGGATAAAAGGCGCTCGGTGTCCCTTGGCAGCCAGGCATTTGGTGGAGGATGGTAAGAGTGGGAAGGGTATGGGTATTCCCAGGGGATGGGGTCATAATGCAGAGGGGAAGAAGGGCTAGGGGGCTGGAGGTTGACAGAAGCTGAAACCAGTTAGGGCAGCTGTGGGAAGGAGAATAGAGGGTTAGACCTGATGGGGCAGATGATGGAGAGAACAGTAGGGAAGTGAAGAGGCTGACAGGCTGGGCTTACTCCCCTTGAAGTTGAGATATGCCCAGCCTAGAATTAAGACCCTAGCAGCCCAAGCCCTGGGGGAAAAAAAAAATTGGAGTGGAAAACACACACACACTGGTCCATGTGTAAACAAAATAACATTTTATTTTGGAAACTGACACAGAATTTCCATGCTTCTTAAAATTGAACTAGCTTCCTTCTCGATTTTCTGATTGTAAAACTTATGCTTAACAGAGCTGACCACCCCCGTCTCTCTCCCCCCTTATTGTTCTGTGCCCCATCCAGAGAATAACATTTATCTGTTTCACTCTTCAAGGCACTTTTCACATCTCTTGTTTCCCCAACAATTCACTGTTCTCAGCCCCATTAAGTTCCAGATACAGGGATTCAATGGGACCCTTCTCCCCACTGAGAGCCCCAAGCCATGCCTCGGTCATGCTAGCCTCCTGTGCTAGACTCTGCATGCCACACAGAGCAAGGAGGCAGGCACAGCCCTCCCCGGATGAGTTTCCAATGCAGACAAGACAAAAAGGACATGTTCAGACCGGCACTGAACAAGCCTGTGGAATCCACCAATGAGCGAACAATATCTTAGTGATCAACATCACATGGTTAGCCTGGGAACGGTGGAGGGGAGATGGGAAAGATTTGGATTCCCTTTTTGTTCCATCCAATATGGAAGGCTTCAAGGAGGAGGTGAAGTTTTGAAGAGTTTCTCTATACTCCCCACATCTCTGGTTGGAAAGGAAGGGCAGGAAGTGTGTCCCAATTTTGACAGAGCAGGACTCTGAAGCCCAGAGAGGAAAAGTGACTCGTCAAGGTCACACAGCGCATCGGTGACAGAGCTGGGCTAAAAACAGATCTCCTGACTTTTGGTCAGGTGCTGTCGTCACCAGATTCCTCTACCTCCCCCGCAAACCTGCACGGAGGTGGGGCAGGACAGAGTGGGGAAGCCATTGGCCCAGGAGCCCATGGTGTTTTATTTTTTGAGCTGCCTCCCAACAGCACGCACAGAGGTGAGCAAGACACCCCCAAGGGACAAAAGTACTGTAAAAACAGCCTCACAGCCCCTTCTGCCCTCTCCTTATCTTCCCACCAGCTGGCTTCGCACTTGCAAATTGGTTTCCATCACCTGCTGGGTGGACAGAGGCTGTTGCCAGCTGTGCCCTGAATCTGGAGACCAAAGTGTCAGGAGTCTTGGAATTGTAGCTTTCTCTGCTCCTGACTCATGCCAGGGGGGTTAAAAATGTCTCGAAGACCTATTGTCTTGACAAGACATTCAGTCTTGGGAGGTGCCCAGAGTTGGGATGAGAGAGGGCTATGCATGAGAGAGGGCTCACCCTAGGACATACACAGACTATGCATGAGAGAGGGCTCACCCTAGGACATACACAGACAATGGCAAAGTCAGAGCGCTTTTCTTAGACCAGGCACTTTCCAAGCACTTTACACACATTAACTATGAGGATAGGTTCGATTACTACAGACGTGGAAACGAAGGCCCAGAGAGGTTAGGTAACTTGCCCAAGGTCACACAGTTGGTAAACAACAAAGCTGAAATTCAAACCCAGGCAATCTGGTTCCAAAAGCCAGGCTTTTAATCATTTAGCTAGGAAAGGAGCAAACACTTTCTGAGGGTCTTATGGTGCACAGGAGGATTTTACATCTCATTTAGTACTATTATCCCCATTTTACAGATAAGGAAACTGAGGTTTCGCCAGGTCTTTCCATGAGGCCTCAAAGCATAAAAATTTGATATGGTCCATAGGGTTTCTGCTCTGGAACACACGACAGTGGCCTGGACACCATCGCCACCTAGTGGCATTGTACCTTAAATGCTGGCAGGTTACCTAATTGGATGCTGGGTATCAAGTTCAACAACACCCAATAAAGATTTTGCGTTCTGGCTTTGGTTTTTAATTCGTGTCCGGAACAACAGAGAGACGTGGTTCACTAATACTCTGATATTGAAGATGCGGTAATGGGCAGAGTTCACCATTTGTAATATCAGCCTCAAAATGAATACCTAGGGGAGAGGAATGTATATGGTGTGTTGATTTTTTAGTTTTCTAAGGGCTTTTGTATACATTATCTCCTTTGACTCTTACCACATCTGGTACTACTTTGACTCCTACTAATTTTTAAATGCTTATTTATTTTTGAGGGGGAGGGGGAGAGGCAGAGAGAGAGGGGGACAGAGGTTTTGGATCCAGCTCTGTGCTGACAGCAGAGAGCCCAATGCAGGGCTTGAACTCACGAACTGTGAGATTGTGACCTGAGCAAAGTCAGACACTTAACCGACTGAGCCACCCAGGCGCCCCTTGACTCTTACTATTTTTAATGAGGAAATGAGATTTGTCAAGGGAGCCTTGATTGAGTTGGCATTGGAACCTAATCCTAGTGGCTCCAGAACCTGTATCTTATGATTGGAGAAGCCCCATTGGGTCAAACTCCCACCTTCCAGGCCTAGAGACTTGCCCAAGGATTTCATGGGTCAGTGGCAGGCCTGAGTCTTGATCGCAGGTCTCCTGAATGATAGGGCTGAGCTCCTTGCCAACCCTGGACTGTGTTTTGGCTTCCAAAGCAAACCCTGCCAGAAGGAAAGCCAAGGTTTATGCAGAGGCTTTGCCATGAGGCTCGCTGCTGCAAAACACCCCCTTCAGCCCAC
>NW_024412394.1:1510600-1557907 GCF_014898765.1 Herpailurus yagouaroundi | reverse complement strand
CCCCCCCCATTCCAGAGCCAGGAAGCCCAAGCCAAGATGCTCTTCATGGGATGTAGAGCCAGGGGACTGGAATCTGATCCCGGTTCTGCCACCAACTCTCCAGGTGGCCTCTCAAACCTCAGTTTCCTCACCAACACAATGGGTATGGATCTCAGCATAGTGTGTTAGAGCTGCAGACTGCAAACCATCCAAGTGCCCCTCCACATGGGATGTATTAGAAACGCCATGGCATAGCCAAGCAATGGAGTATTGTTCCTTTTTAAAGGAAAGCTATTTGGGGCACTTGAGTGGCTCAGTCGGTTGAGCGTCCGACTTCGGCTCAGGTCATGATCTCGTGGTCTGTGAGTTCGAGCCCTGCGTGGGGCTCTGTGCTGACAGCTTGGAGCCTGGAGCCTGCTTCAGATTCTGTGTGTGTGTGTCTCTCTCTGCCCCTCCCCTGCTCATGCTCTGTCTCTCTCTCACGCTCTCTCAAAAATAAATAAGCATTTAAATAAAGGAAAACTATTTTATTTTATCTTATGTAGGCTTCAGGCCAGCACAGAGTCCAATGTGAGGCTTGAACCCACGACCCCGAGATGGAGAGTCGCATGCTGTACCAACTGAGCCAGCCAGGCACCCCTCGAGCAATGGAATATGATGCAACTGATAAAAAACAAAAAGTGGGGCTGGGGCACCTGGCCGGGTCAGTTGGTGTTACATGTGACTCTTGATCTCAGGGTTGTGGGTTTGAGCCCCACGTTGGGTGAGGAGACCACTTAAAAAAATAGAACAAGGCAGCTCTTGATGTTCTGATACAAAACAATCACCAAATATCTACTTTAAGGGGAAAAAGGTGCAAGGCTGTGAGTATAGTCACTACCATTGTGTGTGTGTGTGTGTGTGTGTGTGTGTGTGTGCGTGTATTTTTAAGTGGTGGTGGAAGAATATATACCCATGTTTGCTTGTAAATGCAGAGGGTATTTCTGGCAGGACACAAGACCTGGAATGAGTCTTCCCAGTCTTCTTCCTGGGAAGAAAAGAAGGTGGCTGGATACCAGGCAGGAAGACTCTGCTTTGTGGACCCTCATATTCCTCTCGATGTGTGAACTATTTAAGCATTTAACTTAATTCAAAAAATTAAATCACATATTTTAAAGTTTATTCATTTTGACAGAGGGAGAGAGAGACAGAGAGAGATAGAGAGAGAGAGAGAGCATGAGCAGGGAAAGGGCAGCGAGAGAGGGAGAGAGGGGGAGTCCCAAGCAGGCTCTGCACCAGCAATGCTGAGCCCGACACGGGGCTTGAACCCACAAAACCATGCGATCATGACCTGAGCTGAAACCAAGAGTCAGACACTTAATGGAGTGAGCCACCCAGGCGCCCTGAAGATAGAAACAAATACAGTCGGGGGAGGGGGCAATAATCATAATCACCGCTCACATGGGCTTGCCCACCGCTCACAAGAGCCCCACAGCCAATACCTCTCTTGTCAGAATGAAGCTACCAGGGAGGCATCCTTATTATCCCATTTTGCGGATGAGGAAACTGAGGCTTAGAGAGGCGAAGGAAGGAAGGAAGCAGTGGCACTTGGATGCGGACCCAGGTGGCCTGGCCGCCCACTGTGATACTGCCTCAGGCGCACTGCCAGTCCCCGTCCCCCGCAGGGATCGTGATGGACGTGGGATGCAAGCCCTTTAAGAGTCGAGAGTGCCCTGCCGATCTGGGCAGAACCGCACCCCAATGCATTCTGAAGCTGTGACAGAGCGCACTTCCCAAAGATGGCCCCACAATGACTCCCACCCATATGCCCTCCTGCATGTTTCCCCGGGAAGAGGTGGGGTCTATTTCTCCACCAGCCTTCAATCCGGGTGCCCAGGGACTACGTGGACCAACGCAACGTGGCAGGAGCGAGGCTCTGTTAGCTCCCAGTGTAGCCCTGAACCAACCTGCATCTTCGGCTCCCTGCTACCCGTCACTGCTCTGGCTGACAGCCGGCACCAACCAGCACCAACGAGCAGCCTTGAGAGAGAGAGAAAGCAGTCCTGGGCTTCCAGACCAGTCAGGCCTTCAGAAGACTCCAGCCCCGGGCAGCAGTCTGACTGCAGACACACCAGAGATCGGGAGTGAGAAAACCACCCAGCTGAGCTGAGTCAACCCACAGAGTCAGGAGACCACCACGTAACACATTTTTGTTTGAAGCCACTGAGCTTTGGCCTGGTTTGTCATCCAGCAGTGGATAACCAGAATGGAGGCCCTAGGGTGAGCCTGCTCTTCTTGATGCCCAGTTCTTGGCTGCGGCACTGTTGCACTGTAGTGTTCGATTGGCAGAGGGGAGGGAGAGAGGCAGAGACCCTGGACGGCTCCTCGGTGACAGCCTCCAGCGACGACAGCCATCAGAAGCTCGAAGCTCGAAGCTCGGCTTGAGTGTTGTCACAGCTCCACCTCCTTGTCTGTCTGGATCTCTCCTTTTGCCCTGATGGCCTGGGAGGCACCAGCAGCACCATTTCCGGTTGTGCTGACAATGTGCCCTGCTGCCCCTAACCCACGTGTCACCACTTCATAGCACCGCTCAATCACACAGTGGGGCACAGGCTACTCTGTCGGGTATCTGTCTCCCTGGCAAAATTGGGAGCTCCTTGGAACTTGGCTCACCCTCAGTGTGGAGTGGGACAGCTTGGCCCCATCATCTGGGCCCCGGACCCTTCTCAGTCCCGCATTGTTTCTCTCTTACTCTCTGCCTCTCCGTCTGATAAGGTTCCGCGTGGTTTCACTCACGGACTCACTGAGAAACAAATACAGACCGGCAGCATTCTATCCAAGCCATACTTCGTTTCTTCATTCATTCCAAGTATGGAGGGCCTACTGTGTCCCAGGCACTATTCTGGGCGCTGGGAATACAGCCATGAACAAGTGAGGCAAAATCCTTGCCCTCCTGGGGCTCCCAGCCCAGTGGGAAGAGAGACAATAAGCAGATAAACAAATACACAGTCACGTCAGGTGAGTGATGGTACTATGGAGAATAATAGGACCTGAGAGTTAGATAATCTTTAACAAGGATAATCTTTAATAAGGAAGATCAATGAAAGTTCCCGAAAAGTCATCAAAACAACATGAAAATGACTCAAAGAATCGAAACTTCTTTTTTTTTTTTTTTAAATTTACTTACTTATTTTCGTAAGAGATAGAATCCCAAGCAGGCTCTGCACTGTGAGCGCAGAGCCTGACTTGGGGCTCAAACTCAACAACCGTGAGATCATGACCTGAGCTGAAATCAAGAGGCAGATGCTTACCTGACTGAGCCACCCAGCTACCCCAGAATCAAAACTTCTTCACAAAATTCACATCTGCAAAATCTGATCAGGGAAATTATACTTGGTAAAAATAGGAGCACAAAGAAAATTCACAAACATAGGAGCTTTAGATAGTAACACCTGGTGTGTACTTTCCTTCCATTAAAAAAAGTCAATAAATCACATGGAAGGGGCGTCTGGGTGGCTCAGTCTGTTAAGTGTCCAATTCTTGATTTTGACTCAGGTCATGATCACATGGTTTGTGACATGGAGCCCCGCTTCAGGCTCTGTGCTGACAGCGCAGAGCCTGCTCAGGATTCTCTCCCTCTCTCTCTCTCTCCCTCTCTTTCTCTCTCCCTGCCCCTCCCCTGCTTGTACATGCACGAGCTCTCTCTCTCTCTCTCTCTCTCTCTCAAAAATAAATACATAAATATTAAAAAAATAAATCACATGGGATTTTTTTTTTAATTACTCAAAAATAATTGGTCCTGGGGCACCTGGGTGGCTCAGTCGGTTAAGCATCCAACTCTTGACCTCGGCTCAGGTCATGATCTTATGGTTTTGAGATCGAGCCTTGCATTGGGCTCTGCACTGAGCATGGAACCTGCTCCGGATTCTCTCTCTCCATCTCTCTCTGCCCCTCCCCCATTTATTCTCATGCACTCTCTCTCTCTCAAAATAAATAAATAAACATTTTTTATAAAGGCATAAAATAAAATAAAATAAAATAAAATAAAATAACAAAATAAAATCTTGAAAAATTTTTTCCAAGGGACTCCTGAGTGGCTCAGTTGGTTAAGCATCCAACTTCAGCTCAGGTCATGATTTCACGGTTCATGAGATCAAGCCCCACATCAGGATCTGTGCTGACAGTGTGGAGCCTGCTTGGGATTCTGTCTCTCTCCCTCTCTCTCTGCCCTTCCCTGATGTGAGCTTTCTCTCTCCCTCAAAATAAATAAATGAATTTTAAAAATTAAAAAATAAAACTTAAAAATTTGTTTTCCAAAAAAATATTTTTCCAACTTAACTATTTTGTTAAACCTTTTTTTTTTTTTTTTTTTTTTACAGTTTATTTATTTATTTTGAGAAAGAGAGTGCATGAGCAGGGGAGGGGAAGACAAAGAGAATTCCAGGAAGGCTCCTTTCTGTCTGCGTGGAGCCCGATTCGGGGCTTGAACCCACAAACTATGAAATCATGACCTGAGCCAAAATCAAGAGCCGGACACTCAACCGAATGAGCTACCCAGGAGCCCCTCCATCTGAACTTTTTAAGTGCATGGTTCACCAGTGTTAAGTGTATTTAAATTACTGCGCCATAGATATCTGGAACTTTTTCATCTTACAAAACTCTATAGCCATTAAACACTAATTTCCCCTTCTCCCTCCCCTAGCCCTTGGCAACCACCTATTTTCTGTTTCTATAATTTTGACTACTTCAGGTACTTCATATCAGTGCGATCATAAAGAATTTGTCCTTCTGTGACTGGCTTATTTTGTTGGGCATAATGTCCTTGAGTTTCATCCACGTTGTAGCATAGGACAGGATTTCTTTCTTTTTTAAGGCCACGTAATATTGCCTCGCGTGTAGACACCACATTTTCTCCACCTGTTCATTGAACCGTGGACATTTGGGTTACTTCTGCCTCCTGGCTACCGGGAACGATGGCTGCGATGAACATGACATGTGCAAATATCTCTTGGAGACTGCTTTCAGTTCTTCTGGTTACATACCAGGAAATGGGATTGCCAAACCATATAGCAATTCTACTTTTAATTTTTTGAGGAGCCTCCATATTATTTTCCACAGTGGTCACACCATCTTCCATTCCCACCAACAGCGTGCAGGGTTTCAACCTCTCCACATCCCCACCAGCACTTGGTGTCTTCTGGGGTTTTGATCGTTGCCATGCTAATGTCTATGAAGTGATATTTAGCTGCATTTTTACTTGGAACCTGACATTTTCTTTTTTTTTTAATTTTTTTTAACGTTTATTTATTTTTGAGACAGAGAGAGATAGAGCATGAACGGGGGAGGGGCAGAGAGAGAGGGAGACACAGAATCGGAAGCAGGCTCCAGGCTCTGGGCCATCAGCCCAGAGCCAGACGCGGGGCTCGAACTCACGGACCGCGAGATCGTGACCTGAGCTGAAGTCGGACGCCCAACCGACTGAGCCACCCAGGTGCCCCGGAACCTGACATTTTCTAAAGCTCCCCAGGTGACTCCCACATGGGACCAGGGCTACACTCTGAGAATCTGAGCGCTAAGATGTTTCCCAGTTCAAAAAAACCCAAGGACATCAAGCACAGGGGGACAACAGGCACCAGGAGATGACAGTAGCAGGGACGCTCAGAGCCTCCACAGCTGGTAGGGGCTCCACACCCAGCCTGACTCATCTTTGTCCCCTCCGGTCCTCCTGACACCGTAGCTCACCGGGAGCCCGACAGCAAAGGGATTTGGGGAATTCTGGAAGGTACCACTCCCTGTTTCTGATTCTTAAGGATGAAAGGTTCAGTCTGTGGAATTTGACTGGAGGCAGAAAGTCAAATCGTCACCTTGAGGGGAAAAGCCAGGCGCAGAAGGCAGCTGGAACACGGCTCAGCGCCTGCTCCCAATTCGCAAAAACCCACTTCTATTGTTGAGGAAGTGGACCCACCATATGGCATCAGCCTTGCCAGCCCTCCCAGCCAGCCCCAGAACAAAAGCTGAGGCATCAGAGGGGAACATGACTGGCCATTTCATCCATCAGAATGCCGGGGCTCCGGGAGGTAACTCGTCTCCACACTCAGCCAGGTGGCTCCGTCCCACACAGGGGGGGGCAGCAAGGCAGGAACAAAATGATGACTTTTGGAGTGGCCCTGATACGTCCAATTATCTGCCTTCCCCTTCATCTGGCCTCGCCCTGCAGGCTGCAAGGAGCTTTGGGGTCAGGCTGCTCAGTTTGTCATTTCAGGCCAGAGGCGAGGGAGGGGGTGCCTCCAGGATACTCCAAGGCCGGTGAAATGGGCCTGCAGGGCGACCACCACGCCCGCAGTGTTATTTATGGCACCGGCCAGGCCAGCTGGTTTGTGCCTTCCTCCTGCTCCATCTGGCCCTCCCTGGCAGGGCTCCCGCCTTGACTTCCACCGGCAGGGCCATATGTCCTGCCAGCCTTCAGGGGGCCTGTGAGTGCCAGGGGCGGGGAGGAAGATGAGAGCTAATTTTCCTTCCCTTTTCACCATGCTGGCCCCCAGGAGGAGGGTCCACCCATCCTGGTGCTCCCCAGAGCCCCAGGTAGAAACTCCCAACTGGGTGGAAAGGGTGGAGGACGGTGGAGTTGGAACAGCAGGATTCCCTTCTGGAACTGGAGGCCGGGAGCCATCCATTCCTCCCTCCTTGGGTTACCCCTTAGTGACAGTGACAGGTACAGGCTTCTGTTAGCCCCAGGCAAGTTTCCCAAGGGCTGGGGATGGTACTTGCTTGGGCTCTGGGTCAGACTGGGATTCCAAAGATGGCCCCATCCATCGCCCTCTGCGTGCACCTGCTGCTCCCTTCAGGAGGTGGAGTCTGTGTCCCTCTCCTTGAATCTGGGCGGGATTTATCTCACACTGGGGAGAAACTGCTGGTCATGGAATAAAACTGAGTTGCGGGACAGGGATGACAGAAATGGAGGGAGAAGGGCCAGACAAAAAGTGGATGTGCCAGTTACGAGTTTATTTGCCTCTTGGTTCCAACACCTCGTTTCTTCTCCATACCAGCTGAGCTCACAAGGAAGCACATAGATCACCTAGTCTGTCCACCAAAAAGGCTAGATGCAGTGATCAACCCAACAGCAATGAGCTTCCCGAAAGCCCAGATTGTGGTCTTGAAATATCATTTTCCAAGAAAATGGGAGAACTGCCTGGCTTCAAGGCTGGAGCAGAAAGGTAGGAAGTGCAAGGTACGTGATGAGCCTTGATGCACCAACTAGCCAGAGGCTCCAAAGACTAAGAGGATCGTGTCAAAAGGACTCAGAGCCAGTTTGAAGAGGTTCCCACTGGATCCTGTGAGCTCTCTAATGAGGATAAGAAATACCATGGATTCAAATCAATCAAATATGCTTAAATCCATGGGTTCACAATGCTATTAAAAACTAATTGGGGGAGGGGCACACAGAGAGGGCGCAGTCGGTTAAGCGTCCGACTTCAGCCAGGTCACGATTTCGCGGTCCGTGAGTTCGAGCCCCGTGTCGGGCTCTGGGCTGATGGCTCAGAGCCTGGAGCCTGTTTCCGATTCTGTGTCTCCCTCTCTCTCTGCCCCTCCCCCGTTCATGCTCTGTCTCTCTCTGTCCCCAAAAAATAAATAAACGTAAAAAAAAAACAAACTAATTGGGGGGAGCCTGGGTGGCTCAGTCAGTTAAGCAACTGACTTCGGCTCAGGTCATGATCTCACGATTCGTGGGTTCGAGCCCTGCATCAGGCTCTGTGCTGACAGCTTGGAGCCTAGAGCCTGCTTCAGATTCTGTGTCTCCCTTTCTCTCTGCCCCTCCCCCACTTGTGCGCGCGCTCTCTTTCTCTCTCTGTTTCTCTCTCTCTCAAAAATAAATAAAATGTAAAAAAAAATTTTTTTAAATAAAGTAAAATAAAATAAAATAATGGACCATGCCCTGATTCTCAGAATGACCTGACCTTCCTTGCACATCGCCAGCCAGTTTGCAAAACCCCAAAAACGTGGCGTTCTCTTGAAAGTTTACGCCAAAGAGGGGTTGGGTTTTTTTCCTTTACAGGGTTGGCACACAAAATCACTGAGTGGCCATGGCTCTGGGAATACAAGTGGAGTGCCCCCCACCCCCACAATAATTGGCCTCCTTGATAGGGAACCAATTCATTGTCTTGGGAATTGGTAAATAAAAGAAATGACCCAAGCATTTATCCTGCCTTCCCAAGATGAACTATGTCACTGGGTAGCCAGGTAACAGATAAGGGGAAGCATCTCTTTATAAAAGTATTGAACCAATAAATGAAATCATAGAAATTGAACATCATCATTTTGCTACAGCCTGTGAATTAACTGATATAGGCATTGAGCACTAATGGCTGCTAACATCACAAAAAGAGAGAGAGCCAGACATCATTCGCCTCCTGAGGGAGTATTCCACCACCACCTAAATGTTGGCAAAGGAGTCTGACCTGAGTCTGATCAATCCTCTGGGTCCAGCTGCCGATTTGCCATAAACACAGGAGACAGAGGGACATGTTGAATTGCACTGTGCATCGATCAGAAAATCTAGACTGGGAAACTCTACAGTAACAACCCAGGACTTCAACAAATTCACCGCTAAGAAAAAAAAAATGGGTGAAGAGTGTGGCCAACATAGCCTCAGTGACCCCAAGTGAGTCATGTCCCTGTATAATCCCTTCCTCTTGAGTACAAGCATGACCTATGGCTTGCTCCTACCCAAGAGAATATGGCAAAGTGATGGGATGTCACTACCATGACTATGTTTTGTTATATAAGACTCCATCTTTTTTTTAAGGTTTTTTAAAATTTATTTTTGACAAAGAGACAGAGCATGAGCAGGGGAGGGGCAGAGAGAGAGAGACAGAAGTACAGAATCCGAAGCACACTCCAGGCTCCGAGCTTCAGCACAGAGCCCAACGCAGGGCTTGAACCCATGAACCTGGAGATCATGACCTGAGTTGGAGTCAGACACCCAACCAACTGAGCATCCAGGCACCCCAAAAAACCTTTTTATTCTGGACTAATTGTAGACCTAGACAAAAGTTGAAAACATGGTACCCAGAGTTGTCTTATACCCTCCACCTGGCTTCTCTTAGTGTTATTCTGTGTCGCCAAGAGTAGGGAGGTAACACAGGTACAACACTAGTTAAACTACAGACCTGACTTTAATTTCATGAATTTTTTTACTAATGTCCCTTTTTGTTTCCATGATCTGATCCGGGACCCCACACTGCATTTAGTTGTTATTTTTCCTTAATCTCCTTGAATCTATAAGTCTTTCCTTGTCCTTATGATGCTTATCAAAAACATTTTTTTAATGAGAAAACCAAAACAAATTTTTTTTTTTAAAAAAAAGAACAAAGTGGGGCGCCTGGGTGGCTCAGCCGGTTAAGCATTCGGCTTCGGCTCAGGTCACGATCTCACGGTTCATGCGTTAGAGCCCCATGTCAGGCTTTTTGCTGTCAGCAAAAAGCTGTCAGCACAGAGCCCACTTCAGATCCTCTCTCTCTCATTCTGCCCCTTCCCTAATCATGTGCTTTCTCTCTTTCTCTCAAAAATAATAAATAAAAAAATTTTAATAATAATAAAGAAAAGGAAAGAAAGAAAGAAAGGAAGAAAGAAAGAAAGAAAGAAAGAAAGAAAGAAAGAAAGAAAGAAAGAAGGAAAGAAGTTAGAAAACTTACACTACCTGATTTCAAGACTTCTGCAAAGCAATGGCATCCAGGAAGTGTCATGCTGGTGTCAGGACAGCCCTAGGGAGCAGTAGAAGAGAAAAGAGAATCCAGAAGCAGATCCAGAAATTTATGGTCTGTTGATTTTTGACAAAGATGCCAAAGCTATTCAACGTGGAAAGAATGGTCTGTTCAACAAATACACTGGGAGAACTAGATGGCCGTTGGAAACAAAAAGAATCTCAATCCTCACACACACACAAAATTGAATTTGAAATCGATCATAGATGTGAGTGTAAAAGGTAAAAACGACAAAACTTCTAAAAGAAAACATAGGAGGCAATCCTTGTGCACTTCAGGTAGACGAAGATTTCTTAGCTAGGACACAAAAAGCACGGTTGTTAAAAAATTAATAACGTAGTCTATTAATAATTAATTAATTAATTTAAAACTTCTGGTCTTCAAAAGACACTGTTAAGAAAATGAAAAGACAAGCCACAGAATAGGAGAAAACATTCACAGCACATATATCTGCAAAAAGGACTGGTATCCAGATTATATAAATAACTCCTACAATTCAATAATAGGAGGAAAAAACAATCCAGGCTTAGAAACAGGCAAAAGACTGATCACACGCTTGAAAATGGTTATGATGGTGAGTTATGTGCGTTTTACCACAATTTAAGGAAATGTTCATGGGCAAAAGATAAAAAGACCTTTCAGAAAAGAAGCTATCAAAACACCAGGTGTCCACCTTAAATATAGGCAATGATTGTTTGTCAATCATACCTCAGTAAAGCTGGGAGGGAAAAGAAAAAGACGGATGAATGGTCAATACGCCAATGAAAAGATACTTAACATGATTGGTCATTAGGGAAATGCAAATTAGAACTATCATGAGATACTACTATATACCCTACATACCATAGAACGGGTTAAAAAAAAACAGAAAGAAACAAACCAACGGATTTAAAAAGAACTCTGATGATTCTAAATGCTAGCAGCGATGCAAAGTAACTAGAATTCTCATACGTTGCTGATGAGAATGTTCTCCACTTTGGAGAATAATCTGACAATTTCATGCAGATTTTAACACACACTTCTTATGCAACCTAGCAATCCCACTCCTGGGTATTTACCCAAGGGAATGAAAAGCATATGTCTGTACCAAAACCTGTACACTCATGTTCACAGAAGCTTTAGTCAGATAGAGAAAAATTGATGTTTTTGATGGTGTTTTGATGGTGCCCATCAAAATGGAATGCATAAACACATTCAATATATTTGTTCAGTGGAATATTACACAGCAACAATAAGGAAGAAAATATTGATACAGTCTACAAGGTGAATAATTTTTTTACTGTTTTATTTATTTTTGAGAGACAGATAGAGTGCAAGTGGGGGAGGGGCAGAGAGTCAGGGAGACACAGACTCTGAAGCAGGCTCCAGGCCCCGAGCTGCCAGCACAGAGCCCGACGTGGGGCTCGAACCTATGAGCTGTGAGATCATGATCTAAGCCAAAGTCAGATGCTCAACCGACTGAGCCACCCAGACGCCCCCCGCCACGTGAATAAAATTTAAAACCATTATGTTGCGTGAAAGAAGCCATTTGCAAAAAAGAATATACCATATATGATTTCATGTATATAAAAGTTTATTTTTGTTTCAAAATTTTAGAAAAGGGAAATTTAATCTATTGTGACAAAGCAGATCAGTAGTTGCCTGGACCGAGGAGTGGCAAGGAGGGAGGAGTGTAAAGGGGCACAAGGGAATTTTTCGGGTGATGGAAATGTTCTTCTATCATGATTGATGGTTATATGAGTATATATTTGTCAAAAATCATCCAACTGCACACTTAAAATTGGTGAACGTTCTTGGGTATAAATTATACCTCCATTAAGTTCATTTTTAAACTGGGCACTGAACTACAGCATCTAGAGATGGACACATAGGTGATAATGCTCCCTGGAAGTGAATACTATGAGCCAGGCTGGTGGACACTGTTGGAGGGAGCCAGGGGCCGTACTCGGGATGAGGTAAGGAGGGGCTTCTGGATGGGGGGGTGCAAAGTTCTAGTTCTTGACATGGATGGTGGTTACAAGAGCATTTGCCTTACAAAAATTCGTGAAACTAGGGGAGCCTGGATGGCTTAGTCAGTTAAGCGTCTGACACTTGGTTTGAGCTCAAGTCACGATCTTAGGGTTTGTGAGTTTGAGCCCCACACCAGGCTCCACACTGACAGCAGCGGGCCTGCTTGAGATTCTCTCTCTCTCTCAAAATAAATAAATCATCTTTTTTAAAAAATTCGTGAAACTGTACCTTTATTTTCTGTGGTTTCCTGTATTGTTTTGTTTTATAATGGAATAGTAAAAAATAAATATGAAAAATTTAAAATACTAAATAATTAACATCTTGAGTGCACGCCGTGTGCGAGGCACTGCTCCAAATGCATCACTTGTGTGAACTCTTATAATCCTTCCCACAACCCCACAAGGTTGGTACGACTGTTATTTCCACAAAGGAGATGAGGTAACTGAGGCACAGAGAGGCAAAGCGATCTGCCCAAGGCCCCACAGTGACAGTGGCAGAGCCGAGATTTGCAGCAGACCGGGTAGAGGGAAAGACAGGCTCCAGTGGGGGCAGGGAGAGGAAACTCCAGAGAGGAGCGTGGCTACCTTGCTCGTCCTACTGGACTGAGCCGAGGAAGTTAGTTCAGTAGGAAGAGGATATTGAGTTAGGAATTCCAAAACCAAAATGCACCACAAGCTTCGTTTATTAAGAAATCTTTACTGAGCCCCTCCTGTGTGCCAGGCACTGTCCAGGCTGCTGGGACAGCAGCTCACCAGCTGTGAGCACTGCTGGCAGAAATCCGTGCCCTTGTGGAGCTGACATTCCAAAGCTTCCGAAGCATCAGTTTTTCCTGCCATAAACGGGTACTCAAAGCTATAATTAGGCAGTTTAAAGGAAAACACGGGAATATGAGAAATGCTCAGAGGTTTACAGGTGACAGTGGATGAACCAGACCTTGACAGCAATGTGGATCATCTCTGCAGCAGCAACAAGAGCAGGGACTCAAGGCAACAGACCCAACAGACTATAAAAATGTGGCATTCCTGGGGCGCCTGGGTGGCTCAGTCGGTTAAGCATCCAACTTTGGCTCAGGTCATGATCTTGCGGCTCTTGGGTTCGAGCCCCACGTCGGGCTCTGTGCTGACAGCTCAGAGCCTGGAGCCTGCTTCAGATTCTGTGTCTCCCTCTCTCTCTGCCCCTTCCCTGCTCGTGCTCTCTGTGTCTCATAAATGAATAAATGTTTAAAAAAAAATCTAAAGAAAAAATGTGGCATTCCTGAACTCTGTCTACCGTTTTTGTCTCAACACTGATCATTATCAAATAATTTGGGGAACTAATCATGGCTGCTCTATGCAGGTGAGGTCAGAGGAGCTGCCCCAGTGACATACAAAGAGATGACAGTCCCTGAGGGAGAGGTTGTCCATAAGGCACATGTGGAAGGCATGTTCAGGCTCCATTTAGAGGAGAAATCCTACCATCAGCCCCATGGCGCCAGATGTGGGTAACTCATGTATGCATGCATGTGCGTGTGTGCGTGTGTGCGTGTGTGTGTGTGTGTGTGTGTGTGTGTGTGTGTGTGTGTGTCCGGGAATGTATCTGCAGCCATCTACCTACATATCACAAACTCACATATGCTGTGGGAGCTATAAATGAAAATTCGCAGCACAGATGGCTCTTTTGAGGAGGTTTCTTCAGAAGTGGGAGGAGGTAACAGGCTACAGGATTAGAAAGCTATTCTAGATGTGGCGAAGGGAGATGCAGGGAACCGGTGAGGCCCAAGGTGTCTGTTGGTGACATGTGATTCACTGCTGTTACAGCCAGTGCATCACCTTACTTGGACCATGAAAGAGCGTGTGCACCGGGTTCCCAGAGGCTCAGAAATAGAGGCCACCCTGCGGGCCATAGGGGGCACTGCTCCCCAGGTCTCCCTCCATTCCTGCCGTGACACAGATTCTACTAAAGGCTCCGGAACCTCAAAAGGAAAGGAACTGCAACCAAAAAAATCTTTACAAGCCACAGTTACCTCATTTCAAACCTGGAGCTCCCAGGGGCTCCAGGGACCCCGACCCTGACTTTCATCTTTTGCAATAGCAAAAGGAGTTTATAGATTCCTCAAAGTCAGTGGTTCTCAAGGTTTGCTGCTTTAGAAACCGCTGCTACTCAGCACCCAGGTCCACCAGAAGACGTGTGTAAGACTATTCATTCTCAGCAGCTTTGTTACTTTTTTTCTTTGAGAGAGAGAGAGAGAGAGAGAGAGAGAGAGAGACCGGGGGAGGGGCAGGGAGAGGGAGAGAGAAAGAATCCCAAGTAGGCTCCACGTCCAGCACAGAACCCGACGCAGGGCTCAATCCCACGACGCTGGGATCACGACCTGAGCCGAAATCAAGAATTGGGCACTCAACCTACTAAGCCACCCGGGCGCCCCTCAGCAGCTTTATGTATAGTGGCCAAACACTGGCAACAACTTAGATGTCCATCAACTGGTAAATAGATAAACAAATTGTGATCTATCTATACAATGGAATGTCACTCAGCAACAAAAAGCAACAGACTGCCCATACCTGTGACACGGATCCTCACAGACCTAGTGACTGGGAGTTGGGTGGTGGCGGGGGGCGGGGGGGGCGTGTAGCCAGACCCAAACAGACACATCTGTGGTGCCATCAGTCAGAATGGTGTGTATGTGGGAATTGGGGTGGGGCATCGATGGAGACCAAGACTAGGGTTTTGGTCATACCCCATTCTCTCTCTTTATTTTTTTTAAGTTTATTTATTTATTTTTGAGAGAGAAAGAGAGAGAGCACAAGCAGGGGAGGGGCAGAGAGAGAGGGTACGAGAGAAAATCCCAAGCAGGCTCCACACTGTCAGTGCGGAGCCCGACTCAGGGCTCCAACTCACGAACAAATTCATGACCTGAGCTGAAACCAAGAGTTGGACGTTTAACCAACGGAGCCACCCTGGTGCCCCACATACTCCATCTCTTGATCTGGATGGTAGTTAACATGGAGTCACATGTACACACACATAACGACACATTGAGTTATAGTCTTAAGATGTGTGCACTTTACCGCATGTATATTACACATCAAGAAAAATGACAAAATAAAATACTGATACCTGGGCTCCAGCCCCAGAGCAGCTGACTAAATTGGTCTGGGGTATGGACTGGGTGAATGGATTTTTAAAAGCCTCCCAAGCTATTCTGATGGGCAGCAGGGGTGAGACCAAACCCCAGGAGAGCCAGAGTCCCTCCTCTCACTGTGCTTGCTAAGTCCTGGGCTCTGGCTCCCTGGCCCTGACCTTGACCCCAGTAGAAAGACCCCATTGCAGAGGGACAGCCTAAGGCAACAGGGAAGGCTTGGGGCTCTGCAGTCAGACTCCACTTCCATCACTTCTTACGTCTTGTAACCTAGAAAGAAGCATCTGTTTCTCTAAGCCTCAGTTTTGGGCTTTTGGTTCTTTGTGGTTTCTGAACCTTTAACATGTGGTAGGTGACGTAATTACACCTTATGCACAGTATAGCATGGCAGTGGTAAAAATGGTGTTGATCTTTATAAAAGTTAATCTTCTTAAAACATACATCTGATCCTGTCACTACTTTTTTTTTTTTCCTTTTTTTTTTTTTTTTTTTTTTTTTACGTTTTATTTCTAAGTAATCTCTAGACCCAATGTGGAGCTTGAACTTATAACCCTGAGAGGCATATGCCCTCCCGACTGAGCCCACCAAGAGCCCCCTGTCGCTCTTCTTGAAAGCTGTTGCTTTTCACTGCCCTTTGAATAAAATCCTACTTCCTTCCTGAGGCCACTTGTCCCAGCCAGGCTGGCTGCCTTTCAACTCAAGTGCTCTTTTGCAGTAGAACCTGTCGTAGGAACTGCTCCCCTAGCCTGTTCTCAACCCAAGCTCGACTCCTCCATAGGTGTTAACCTCCTTACTCCCCATTGCTTTCTGTCACCACACCCTGATCATTTTCTTCATAGCTTCCAGCACATAATGGACGTGTTTGTTGCTTGGCATGGGATCCATGTGTGTTCCTGCCCCAACACTTGCCCCACCACCTGGCCCAGCACCAGGCGCTCAGTGCCTAACTGATGCATGGAATTCAGTGAATTCAAGGATATACTGTCATCAGAGAAGTCTTCTATAAAGTCAGAGGGTATTATTATCCGTCCTCCTTCCCCATGAGGTTGCTGTTTATTCTGGAAACATTTATTTAAAAAATTTTTTTAATGTTTATTTATTTTTGAGCGAGAGAGAGAGAGAGAGAGAGAGACAGAGCATGAGCAGGGGAGGGGCAGAAAGAGAGGGAGACACGGAATCAAGAGCAGGTTCCAGACTCTTGGGCTGACAGCACAGAGCCCACACGGGCTAGAACCCACAAACCGTGAGATCACGACCTGAGCTGAAGTCAGACACCTAACGGACTGAGCCACCCAGGCGCCCCTGGAAACATTTATTAAGTATACCTAACGTGTGAGACTTTGTGCTCACTGCTGGAGAGGACACAGAGAGAAAAGCATGGTCCTTGCCCATCAGAAGGGATCTACCCAGGGAAGGAGACACCTACAGGAATACCATCCACAGGTATTCCCAGGTGAGCTGAGAAGTTCTGTGAGGTCCTTCCTCACCCACACCCTCTCTAGATGATCTCAGATACTTACAAGGTCTTAGATGACTCCCTTACCTAATCTAACCCAACTCTAACCCACAGAACAAATTCTGAGCTTTTTATCTAAAATTATACTGGTGTCGAACCACTCTACTGAAACCACACCTGAAACTAATATAATATTGCATGTTAACTAACGGGAATTAAAATAAAAACTTTAAACAATTTTTAAAAGAAAATGAGACTGGTATTTCACCAGTGCGTCTCATAGGCACAAATGCAACAAAACCTGAAACTGAATTCATCTCTCATAAACAATTCAGCGGGATTTCAGAGAAATAGAAGTGTAGCTTATGGAGGAAATGATGTTGAGATAGCAGCTGACCCTTTGGAGTTAAAAATTTTACATCAGAAAACATTGCAGAATAAAAGATCTAAACACAAACAGTTAAGTCACAAAAAAGACTGAGCATTTTTGCAAGTGAACTAGGGAGTTATTGGAGGGTTTTACGCAGGGGAATGATATGGTCTGATATAATAGAGGGATCACTCTAGCCATTACAAGGGAGGTGACCTGGGAGACTCCATTTCAGCAGAGGGCATTCTATTGCTGCTCTGGGAAGAGAGCAGTCCTCCTCGTCTTTTCCAGCTTTTTTTTTTTTTTTTAATTTTTTTTTTTAAACGTTTATTTATTTTTGGGACAGAGAGAGACAGAGCATGAAGGGGGGAGGGGCGGAGAGAGAGGGAGTCACAGAATCGGAAGCAGGCTCCAGGCTCTGAGCCATCAGCCCAGAGCCTGACGCGGGGCTCGAACTCACGGACCGCGAGATCGTGACCTGGCTGAAGTCGGAGGCTTAACCGACTGCGCCACCCAGGCGCCCCGTCTTTTCCAGCTTTTAAGATCTTTTCTTTGTTTTTGATGCGCTGCAATTTCATTATATGTTTAGGCATGGATGTATAAATTTTTTATGTTTTGGGGTTTTTTGTTTGTTTGTTTGTGGGCATGGATATGTTCTTAGGTAATCCACCTTGGGATTCGATGAGCTCAGGGAATCTGAAGTGTGTTGTTTTCCAATAATTCTGGAAAATATTCTGACAGTGTTTCCTTCTTACATACTCTATTATGAGACTTCACTTGATAGAGTTTCTCACTCTGTCATACTTCTTATCCTTTCTTTCAAATATTCCATCTCTTTTATTCCCTGAACTACATTGTCAATTTTTTTTCACTTCCATCTTCCATTTCACGGAAATGTGTGAAATCTATTGTCTGTTCTTCAAGTGTGTCAAATCTATTGTTTATTCTTTTTTTAATGAAATTTTAAATTTCAGAGGCGCCTGGGTGGCTCAGTCGGTAAAGCGTCCAACTTTGGCTCAGGTCACGATCTCATGGCTGGTGAGTTTGAGCCCCACATCAGGCTCTCTGCTGTCAGTACAGAGCCCTGCTTCACATCCTCTGTCCTCCTCTCTTTCTACCCCTCCCCCGCTCGTGCTCTCAAAAATAAACATTTGAAAAAATAAACAAAAATTTAAAAAAATTCTTTTTTATTTTTTCAAATGTTTATTTCTGTTTGAGAAAGAGAAAGATACAGAGCAGGAGCAGGGGAGGGGCCAAGAGAGAAGGAGACACAGAGTCTGAAGCAGGCTCGAGGCTCTTGAGCTGTCAGCACAGAGCCCAACATAGGGCTCGAACTCACAAGCCGTGAGATCATGACCTGAACCAAAGTCTGATGCTTACTCAACTGAGCTACCCAGGTGACCCCAAAATAAAAAATTTCTGTAAACATGTTATGAATACTTATTTTTCAAATTGTGGTAAAATATACATAACAGAATATTCACTATCTTACCCATTTTTAGGTATACAGTTCAGTAGCATTAAGTAATTCACATTGTTGTGCAACCAATCTCCAAAATTTTTTCCATCTTGAAAAAGTGACAAATATTTTTTAGGTAATAAGACCACAGAAATACTTGAAGAAACTAGATGAATATTTATATAATCGTGAGATGTTGAGTGATGTTTTAAGCATTGTACCAAAGTCTGAAAACCATAAAGATTTGGATATAAAGAAACGTGAAACTTCTACTTCCAAATACCATGAAAATCAAGACAAATGAAAAAATGGGGAAATTCTTGAAAAAGTATGTGATAAATGATTAATAGCTTTCATACGTAAAGAGTGATTTCAAACCAATAGAAAAAAAAAGTTTTCAATAGGAAAACTGATCATGGAAACGAACAATTCATAAAAGAAGGAACACAAACGCCTAAAAAGAAAACTGTTTAACCACAGAAGTAATCAATAAAAATAAATTAAAAGAGCATCTATCAAACTGACAAAAATGAGTAACAATATTACCCAATCCCAGCAGGGTTAATGGGGAAGTGAGTCTTGCTAATAACTGCTGGCTAGAATGAAATTGATAATGCCTTCCTGAAAGTCAGTGTAGAATGTGTCAAAAATGTAGAATGTGCTTTGTTGGTGTGTGTGGGTGGTTCAGTCGGTTAACCATGGCACTCTTGATTTCAGCTCAGGTCATGATCTCATGGTTTGTGAGATGGACACCCTCTAGGCTCTGTGCTATTAGCTTGGGATTCTCTCTCTCCCTCTTTCTCTTCCCTCCCCCGCTCTCTGTCAAATAAAAAAGTAAATAAACAGTTTTTTAAAAACGTGTGCCTTAGGGGCACCTGGGTGACTCAGGCAGTTAAACATCCGACTTTGGCCTAGGTCATGATCTCACAGGTCCCAAGTTCCAGCCCTGCTTCAGGTTCTGTGCTGACAGCTCAGAGCCAGGAGCCTGTTTTGGATTCTGTGTCTCCCTCTCTCTCTCTCTGCTCCTCCCCCACTCACACTCTCTCTCTCAAAAATAAATGTCAAAAAATAAAAATTTTAAAAAAATGTGTGCTTTATTGCTCAACAATTATACTTCCAGGAATTTATCCTAAAGAAAATACTGGACAATGGTGCAAATATGTGTGTGGTATTGTTACTTATAACAGTGAAGGATTTTAAAAATACATATCCAGGGGTATCTGGGTGGCTCAGTTGGTTAAACGCTGGGTTGACATCCGCTCAGGTCATGATCTCACAGCTCATGAGTTCAGGTTGCGCGTTGGGCTCTCTGCTGTCAGCACAGGGCCTGCTTCGGATCCTCTGTCCCCCTCTCTCTCTCTGCCTCTCCCCAAGTTGCTCTTTCTATCTCAAAATAAATAGATAAACTTAAAAAAAAAAAAAAAAAAAGAAAATCCCTGGGCACCTGGGTGGCTCAGTTGTTAAGCATCTTACTTCCCGCTGAGGTCATGATGTCACAGTTCATGAGTTTGAGGCCCGCATCAGGGGAGCTCCAGCCCCACTTCAGATGAGCACGAGTCCCCCTTCGGGTAAAACACGAGCTCCGGGGGAACCCCACTTCTCTCTCTGTCTCTCTCTGCCCCTCGTGGGATTCTCTCTCTGCCCCTCGTTCCCTTGGGCCCTCTTCTCTCTCAAAAAGAAAAAAAAGAAAAAAGAAAACAATAAAAAACCCACAGTGTTGATTCAACTATCCACCAGTGGACTCCCCTCAATTACATGAAAAGAGATTCATGATGTGTGATAAGCAGAAAAACACAGGTCACCACCATATCTTACATAATGTACATACAAGACATCCCATTGTTGCTATCTATCTATCTATCTACATATCTGCTTGGGTGTGTTTGAGTGTAGAAGCATACATACCAAAATGTCAATAGTCATTACCTTTAGCTCATGGGATTCTGTATTTATTCTTATATTATTGTTATTGTTTCGCCTATATGTTCTCTACCTGCTCAAAAAACATGTATTACTTCCACAATAAGAAGTTAAATTATCGGTGGGAAATAAAGAATTAGGGTGTTTCTGAAGGGACTGCGCAAGCATAAAAGGGATCATTTTCCGACAAAACACGCAGGCTCACAAGCTCCGGCGTCGGCTCCCACGTGCGTGGAGTCCCCCAGGCGGTCCAGGTTCCGAGCCGCAAAGAGCCAACCAGTCCCTCAGGCACCGCCGAGGCCACCCCAGGCAGCCAGCGGGTCCTCGCAGGGGGCGGGGCACGTCAGCCCGGAAGAGACGCCGCGCCGCGCATGCCCCTTCTTTTCGGCCCCGGTCCCGGACGTAGTAGCTGCAGAGGTGGGTTTCTCCGTGGTGCGGGTTCCATCGGCCTCCATCCTGGCCATCCAGTTGTCGTAGTCGCCGCTCCGCCCCGCAGTCGGGGCGGAGGGGCCACTCTCCTGCTTCCCGCGCGTCTATTTCTGAGTCGTGAGAGGGGCCGCGGGCGCTCTTTGGCGGGTAGTGGGGCGCTGAAAGAAGATTGGCGTCCCGTTTGCGGAGGCTGAGGAGGGGGGGATGGAAGCCCTTGTGTCGCGGCGACCCTAATGGCGAGTTTGAGGACACTGTGCTCCTCTTGCCCGTTTTTGTTTCGATCCTGAATTCTTTCCTCCGGGCTCCCTCCTTACCTGGCCTTGTAGCTCTAGTGGAAGAGTGGTAGATGAGGGAGGGAAGGCCTTGGCCCTTCGGTTTGGGGTCCTGCGTCCCTGAAAGTATACCTCGCCGTTCCGCGCTAGGTACAGTTCCCCAAATACTGCCGAGAGTACAGGGTTTGCGCCCTCCATTATGCTTACGTGAGTGTGAGAATGAAGTCTGGCGCGAAGGGCCACCCCACATCTGTTTTGCCCAAACGTCACGGCACCTTCTTCCTCGAGCGTTTTTGGCAGGTGGAGGAGGGTAATTGGCGGGTGTCAGTTTTGAGGAGTTTGAACTTCTCTTTCCTGCATATTTTCAAGTGCGTGGTTTGAGATTTCAACCCACTGGACGATAATTTTGTGTGATCGTTTTGGGGTCATGAACTTTGTTGCTGGACCCTGGCTATTTTGCCCAGAAATGCTCTTGATGGATCACTTCCTTCCAGATGTTGATGCCCAAGAAGAACCGAATTGCCATTTATGAACTCCTTTTCAAGGAGGGAGTGATGGTGGCCAAGAAGGATGTCCACATGCCTAAACACCCTGAGCTGGCAGACAAGAATGTGCCCAATCTTCACGTCATGAAAGCCATGCAGGTAGCCTGGGGGCTGCTGGAGTGGGGTGCAGATGGAGGGATTTTCCACTAAATGTTGGAGGCAGATTCCAAGGAGAGGTCAGGACAGCCAGAGCTGCTTGCTGCCTTGAAGGGCGCTGAGGTAGATACATCCTGAAAGCTTGTCTACGTAATTTAGCTTCCTTTTGCACCAAGTTTCTAGATTCGGGTCTCTAGTTGCATCTTGACAGTTGTTTTCTGTTTTACAGTCTCTCAAATCACGAGGCTACGTAAAGGAACAGTTTGCCTGGAGACATTTCTATTGGTACCTTACCAACGAGGGTATCCAGTATCTTCGTGATTACCTCCACCTGCCCCCTGAGATCGTGCCTGCCACTCTGCGTCGCAGCCGTCCCGAGACCGGCAGGCCGCGGCCCAAAGGTATGTTGCCCACGTGAAGGCCTGCTCTGAAGTTGCTCTCTCTCTCTCAGAGGAAGGGTATATGTGAAACGGTGGGGAGCAAAAGGGCTCTTATAATACACCATTGGTGTCAGCTGGACCGTGGGCCAAGTCCTGGAACCTTTGTCCCCTGGCGTAGGACTCGTAATGGAACTGCAATCATGCCAGGTCTTCAGGCCATTCCAGGTGATGCCATTAAACAGAATATAGTCAGTGGCCAGGCACATGTGGTAGAGCATGGAATAACTTTTCCAGGACAGAGATTGTGCCGGTCTCCAAAAGTCCAGAACAAAGCTGTTTACCACATGTGAAAGAAACGGAGAGTTTATTTACAGTCTCTTGGCAATGGGAGCAAAAATAATCAAGGGGTGCCTGGGTGGCTCAGTCGGTTAAGCATCCGACTTCGGCCTAGGTCACGATCTCACTGTTTCAGAGTTTGAGCCCCACGTTGGGCTCTGGTTGATTTGATTTAAAATAATCAAAACTGGGGCACCTGGGTGGCTCAGTCGGTTGAGCGTCTGACTTCGGCTCAGGTCACGATTTCGCTGTCTGTGAGTTCGAGCCCCGCATCGGGCTCTGGGCTGATGACTCGGAGCCTGGAGCCAGCTTCCGATTCTGTCTCCCTCTCTCTCTGCCCCTCCCTCGTTCATGCTCTGTCTCTCTCTGTCTCAAAAATAAATAAATGTTAAAAAAAATGTTAAAATAATCAAAACTCAAACTCCTAATCATAGTGTGAAAGGATGTGCTTGTGAGAAGGGTGGTGAATTACCTTCTGGCTGGGGATCACTGCTGGCTCACAGTTGGGTTTTGTCAAGGTTATGGTTTTCTTTCCTTAGGTTATGGAAGAACTTGTCATAGGAATTTTGTGGGAGAAGCAGTTTGTGGGTTTGGGTAATGAGGTGCAGTGTCCTAAAACCAGATAATCACCACACTGTCCAGGTTCCCCTGGCGAGAGACTTCTTAGCACTCGGAATCTATTTTTTGTGAACGCTCCCTAGGGGATTCTGGTGGTTACGTGGGATTATGTATCAGTAGAGCAAAGGTTCTCTGCTGTATCTTGGAATCCCCGGCCGGGGGAAGAACAGTCTGTGCCCCCACAGATTCTGATTTAGTTGGCATAAACGAGACCTGGCATGCATTTTAGCCACTCACTACAGGTTCGGTCTTACTTCCTATACTTAAAAAAAAAAATACAGTTGACGTTTGGAACAATGTGGAGGTTAGAGGTGCTTCTGTATTTACTGTACTGTACTCTTAGTTTATGAAAAGAAATTGTGTCTGGGTAGATCCCTGCAGTTCAGATGTGTTTCAGATCAATTATAGTCTATATTCTAATCATGGATTCTAGGTAAAGTTCTAGGGTGCTGGGTAGAGAGAATGAGATTAACTTCTAGTGTTTTGGAGAATGTTTTAAAAGTACCTTTTAAATCTGCCTAGGGGCATCTGGGTGGCTCAGTTAAGCATCTGACTCTTGGTTTCTACTAAGGTCATGATCTCCCAGTTGGTGAGTTCACACCCTGCATTGGGCTCTGTGCTGCTGGTGCAGAGCCTGCTTGGAATATTCATTCATATTTATTCTCTCTCTGTCTCTCTCACTCTCTCACAATAAAGAAACTCTGAAATAAGTTAAGCTGCCTTAACGTATATCCCACAGCCCAGGGACTAAAGGGTTCTTGGTGGCCTGTATATTTATATGCTGACTGTTGGAGGTGGGGCTTTCAGCACCTCCTTTCCCATTTGCACAGGAGATTTTCCACTTCAGAGATGGGTCAAGTTCAAAATTTTGGCTCTTCAGAGATTTGTAGAAATGGTCGGATTGCTTAATTTGCCAAGTATTTGAAGATGTGTATCTGTGTTGAGAAGTGCAGTAGAAGAAAGCAATACTTTTGCAGATGGGTGGCATTTTAATTGTGAGTTTTCTCCCATCACATTTGAGGAGCCAGTGTCAGTGATGACAAAACTTCTGGCCAGTAGTTCTGTGTCAGTTCTGTCCCCTTGAACTCATCATAACTAAGTTGCCAGTGAGAACAGGAGAGCAATTTCACTTTTCTTGGCCTGGAGGCAACAGAGTTCCCACATTGCTCTATGTTCACAGTGTGGTTTCATTTGTCTAGGTCTGGAGGGAGAGCGGCCTGCAAGACTCACACGAGGGGAAGCTGACAGAGACACCTACAGACGAAGCGCTGTGCCCCGTGAGTAATGCATCATCTGTACCGGGGTATTGGGGTGGAATCTCTGGATTCTCTGTCACCTTGGCTGGGGCTCAGCCCTCGAAAATGCCAAGATGACCAGGAAAGATTCTTGGTTTCAATCTTCAGGTCATCTTTAGCTGGAGTCTTTTATGTTTCTTGCCTTGTGCGGGGATTGGGATTAGGAGAAAAGGCCTTTTCACTGGGGACACGGAAGACTTTATTGAAGACCTTAAGTAGAGCAAAACTGAAAACTTTCAAGAAAGCAACGTGCTTTTGTTAGTTGGTGGTTGTGTTCCTGTGTCGCAAGCTCCTTGCGGGCAGGGCCCACTCAAATTGTCTTTTTCTTCTGCAAAAATGGTTCAGAACCTTGTCTTTAGGTGTTTGCATTGTCTTGGAATAACAAGTGTTTGTTCATTCAACCAATACATATATATTTCTGTGACGTACCGGGCACTGTTGTAGGAGCTGGAGAGACAGTAGTGTACGTAACAGATAAAGGGTCTTTCTCACTGAAATTGCATTTTAGTAGTAGGAGACTGGTAAGCAAAAATGAGTATATAGTCTGCCTCTGGTGTGGATGCTTCAGGGAAAAAATAAAGCAGGGGGATGGTGCAGTTTTCAATAGGGTTTTCAGTCACAGAAGCGAGATTTAAGCAAACATCTAAAGGAGGTATGGGGAGTCAGCCAGTAGCTCTCTGTGGGGTGAGCATTAAGGCACCTGGTCTGGCTTGTCTAAACCACAGAAGACAGGAGAGTCAGATGAAGGTGTAGGTCTCATAGCTTTGTGGGCCACTTAAAGAGTCCTTATCTTTGTTAAGAAGCAGTCAATTGTAATACGAAAGCAGGTTATAAAGGAATTTTCGTCAGCTTCTTCCACACATACCTGCTTCGTGTCCTGGTTCCTGATTCTTCATGAAAGAAATAGACATGAGCACCTGATCTGAATTTGTTACTGGATAGTAAGAAAGAATTTCTCCAGCCCCTAGTTCAGAGAAAGTTAATGGTTGCTCTTATTAGATGTCACATCACCGGGCACCTGGGTGGCTCAGTCGGTTGAGCTTCTGACTTCCGCTCAGGTCGTGATCTTGTGGTCCAGGAGTTCGAGCCCTGTGTTGGTCTCTGTGCTGATGGCTCAGAGCCTGGAGCCTGCTTCAGGTTCTGTGTCTCCCTCTCTGTCTCTGACCCTCCCCCATTCATGCTGTGTCTCTCTTTGTCTCAAAAATAAATAAGCATTAAAAAAAATATTTTAAAAAGTCACATCACATGGGGAAGTGGAGTAGTTCTCCAGAGGATGTGAGGTTGGGCCTGAGCCCCAGTTTGAGTGGGAATGAGCATTTCGGGTGAGAGCAACATGAACAAAAGTACAGCATTGGGAACATGATAGCTTGCTTGTCAAAGGGGCGGGGGAGTGAGGGGAGAAAAGCAAGATTTTATTTGTTTATTTTTTAAGCTCTATATCCGACGTGGGGCTCCGACCTACAACCCTGAGATTGAGTTGTGTGCTCTACTGATTGAGAACAGCATGGCACCTCCTTGAGATTCTCTCTTTCTCTCAAACTAAAATTTTAAGAAAAATAAAATACGGTGCTATTTTAACATGTAATCTGTATAAACATTGTTTTGCACTCTCTCAAGTCTTTAAGTCTGATGTATTCTGCACACACCTCAGTTTGGACCAGTGGCTGCCACACAGGACAGGGCAGCACCGGATCTTTTCATCTTTGTTCTTTACCGTGGTCATAATGAAGTTACTTTTTCCTTCTGTGAGCCTTTATGTTCTTTATCTCTTCCTTCTTTATTGCGCTGTGTCTGTAAGCTAGGTGCTGATCTGAAGCATGTAAGTAACTTGATGGGAAGTGGGGGCCTATATGAAGGGCACATAATTCAGACTTGGTGGTCTGGGCAGCCTTCCTGGAGGAGGCGGTAGTTTGGACTGTGAGTTCTGAAGGATGACATAAGGAAAGCTGCCACAGGAGAGGGACGGGGCAGAAGTGATTCACCAGTGGGTATAATTTACCTGCACTTCATGGTGTACAATTGTTGAAATGGCTTCCCTTGGTCTGTAGTAGATCACCTCATCTGATGGTTCTAAAGTGATGTTTCTTGTTCCAGCTGGTGCCGACAAGAAAGCTGAGGCCGGGGCTGGGTCAGCAACTGAATTCCAGTTTGTGAGTATCCCCCTGTTTGCTCTCCGTAGATAGGCAGTCATTGTTCTGGCCTCTGCCCTGGGTGTCTGCAAGTTCTGGGGATATGGTGTAGTGTCGTGGGTCCCACCTCTTTTTACATTAAGATACAGCATACAAACTTGTATAAATATGTAAGTTACTGAAACCTTAAGACCCCAAATCAATACGACATAGAGCATAGTGATTTCTTCATTGATGAGGATCATAATTCTAACTGCCGTAAGTAGTTTTGTGAACTAAAGCTTACAGTTAAGAACTACAAACTGGAGATTGGGCTCTAGGACCAAGATGGTGTGGAATCAGGTCCTTCATCTTCCTTTTGGTGGTGTGATATTGGGCACATTCCCTCCATGCCTGTTTCCTCATCCTTAAAATAGAGGTGATGGTCTTAGCTGTCGCGAGTACTTGTGAGATTAATTGATCTAGGTAAAGTGCTTGGGGCAGGTGCTGGCATATCACCGTTGAGGCCACAGCTGTCCCGTGCTAGGGGTGCTTCTGTGTGTGTGTGATTGGAGCACACTCTTGAATGGGTCCCCATATTCCCATTTTACAAATGTGGAAACAGGCCTAGGAGGTGGTCTTGTAGCTAGTAAAGAGCAGGGCTGGGAGTTACAGCTTGAAGTCTTGAGCCCTTACATTGGCTAATGAGGCCTGTCTGGCATCCTGCTAATATTGATGTCATATGTTTTCTCTTGCAGAGAGGCGGATTTGGTCGTGGACGTGGTCAGCCACCTCAGTAAAGTTGGAGATTGTTTTGTGTTGAATAAATCTGTAGCCAGAAAAAAGTTAACCTTGTGTGTCCTGTTTGGTTTGGATTCTGTGGGCTGAACAGGAATGATATAAGGATCAGAGTGTAAATGGGACAAGACAGTATAGGTCTAAAGAGTTGTCTTCATCCAGGGTGGCATCACTTGTGGCTGTTAGAGCTGCAGTACTTGGCTGAGACACGGGCCGTGTGTTGCAGCACGTGCTCCCCTGTTGAGTCCCATCCAGCGTGGTTACCATACTGGGGGGTATTTGGAAAGTTAGCATCTTCACTAGACGGGGCCATGCTGGTGCTACTCTGTGTGGCAGGAAGGTAGCTGTTTTGTTAGCCCTGGAATTAACGAATCTCAACCTTCTCGAAGCTTAGGGCTTACACAAATCAGGAGAAAACTGCGTCAAGATTGCACAAAATCCTCTGAAAGAGACTGCCAGCAATATGAAGACCCCTGGGAGTTTTTGGTCTTTACGTAATCAGAATAACCGCAGTTGGAGCTCTTGCTCTCGCAGGGCTCCTTCAAGGAGGAAACACTTGTCCAGTCTTTTAGAGCCTTTGAAAGTGGTGACCCTGCATATGACATGAGTAAATGGATAAGAGCGGCAATGTTCTCCAACAGGGCCAAGTGCCATCTTGGTACCAAGAGGGCTTTTTGGGGACCATGTCTGGCCCTGCACTGCAATACGGCCGGCTCGGTGTTGGGCAGGGGCCATGAAGATGCAACCTGTGAAAGGGGACGATACTGCAGACAGGTTTGCTGGGTGAGATGCCGGCTTGGCTTGCAGGTGGGACCACAACTGACGACGGTTGCAGTGAGCACACGGCACAGAGTCCCAAGTGTTTGAGGCAGCAGCTCTGGGCCAACTAGCAACTCTGGACGTGCCCACCCACCAAGGTAAGGTTTTTCAGTCAGCAGAACTTGTAACTAATAGTGGACCTTGAGGGGGTGTGGACACTTGGGAGTCATATTTATGAGCTACTACAGGCCAAGCATTGTGTGGATTTGGACAGTAATTAGCCAAGTGAGATTTGTAACCTTGAAATCCTGAAAGGGTGTGCCTGGGTGGCTCAATTAAGTGTCCAACTCTTGATTTCGGCTCGGGTCATGATCTCTCGGTGGGTGCTGATGGTGCAGAGCCTGCTTGGGATTCTCTCTCCAGAGAAAGGAACTTTTTAAAGAGATGTAAACATTTAAAATTCCTGGAGTGGTTTTGTGCTGGTAGCCATCTATTTCAGTCTTGATAGGCAGTTGTAATTTGGACCACGAGGTGGCAGCCGACAGCAACTCCCAATGTGCACTTAACATTTAGTTTTGGGAGATGAGCTTTGTATTCTGAAGCACCAATGAGTAGAAGCTTGCCTTGGCAGAAAGAGGTGGTGTTTGGGGAAGCTGTTTCAGTGCGGCCTTGGCTGCCTAGCCAAAGATTGCTTTTTATCCAATTTTTCTGCTGGCTCAAGTGATGTCAAGTGGTTTGCCCGTGTTCACACGCCTTGTGATTGTTTAACCTGGATTCCACTGTGAAATGTTAGTAGCTCCCGGCCTTTCTGTTTCCCACCCAAGCCAGCAAGCAAGCAGATGGGTTTCCATTATAGCCCTGGTGATTTTCTGGCCCTTAAATGTTACTTTTTCAGCTGGGGCTCCTTGCCAACCCTCTCCCTCATGATTTCAATTAGTCCTAGGATGTGTTCTCCAAGATCACCCATGGACTCTGGGAAAACCCAAAGATTCTACAAAGTAGAGTCATAGCCCGTGGATAAAAACAAGCTGTTGGAGGCAGCTCTTTTGCTGCCGGCCAGTGCCCTCCCCCTCCCCTGGTAGATTGGCTACTGCCGGCCAATAATCATTGATTAGCTCTTCAGGGATCGGTGTTAAGTGCTCTGGGAAACAGAAGCCTCAAGATTTGCCTTCAAGAACTTCACAGTCTAAGTAGGAAAACAAAACCAAAGCTAAGCCTTAAAAGTCCATATGCAGGCCACCCAGCTGGCTCTCAGGGTCTTGGGTTCAAGCCCCATGTTGGGCATTGAGCTTACTTTTTGAAAGAAGTCCCTATGCCAAATACTACATAAGAGGTAAATGTTTATGTCCAGAGCTAAGTGCAGGGCAGGATGGATGAATGTGAATGTCAGCTGAAGTGACACACAGGTGGGCTTGTGGATCAGGGGAAGGGTCAGAACAGTCGGGGCATCTTGAGGATTTACTGGAAAATAAAGATGTCGGTGTCAGGTTATGAAAAACAGGCCCTATAAAAACTTGAGGGTTTGGGGGTAAAAATGGATGTTGATTATTACAGGTGCCTAGGAAGGTCATCTGGGGTGGCTGGTTACAAGGGACAGGGAGAGGGATGCCTGGGTGGCTCAGTCAGTTAAGCATCCAACTTGGGCTCATGGGTTCAAGCCCTGCCTTGGGCTCTGCTGACAGCTCAGAGTCTGGAGCCTGCTTTGGATTCTGTATCTCCCTCTCTCTGCCCCTCACCCTCTCGCTCGAGGGTGCTCTCTCTTTCTCTCCCAAAAATAAAAACATTAAAAAAGGGGGGGGGTGCAGGGAGAGGCTTCCATGGCCACATCTATCAGTGGGTGAAAGCTTTAGAACAGTTTTGGGGTCAGTTTCCATCATGGCTTCACATCTGCCCACTAGCCCCAAAGCTCACCAGCGAAGCCCCACCGCCACTACTGCCACCAACAAAGGTTCCAAAGGATTTGTAAGGGATTTTGGAAATGCGGCTGAAGAGACATTTTCCAATTTAACACAAACTTCCTGATACACAAACCACCTCTTCCTGAAGCATAGTTCCCCTGTGGTAGTGCCAACAGCAGCTTTAAGTCTCTGTGATGCTTTTAAAGTCCTAACTAGGGGCGCCTGGGTGGCGCAGTCGGTTAAGCGTCCGACTTCAGCCAGGTCACGATCTCGCGGTCCGTGAGTTCGAGCCCCGTGTCGGGCTCTGGGCTGATGGCTCAGAGCCTGGAGCCTGTTTCCGATTCTGTGTCTCCCTCTCTCTCTGCCCCAACCCCGTTCATGCTCTGTCTCTCTCTGTCCCAAAAATAAATAAAAAACGTTGAAAAAAAAAATTAAAAAAAAAAAATAAAGTCCTAACTAGATCTACCGTATACCTATGTTAGGTGCTGGGAGACAAAGATGTTGAGAAGGATGTATCCTGAAGACATGAGGACCCGCTGGAACACTCCTTACATGGATGGATGGGCCTCCAGTAGGGCAGCATGAGTCCATCATGGCTAGGAGTTCCCCCATCCCAAGCCCCATCCAGAAGCCAAGGCCCGCTTAATGCCCAGACTCCTCCAAGGTAGCAGCCAGTAGCAGCCCCACAGTAATGAGGGGTCATGGGCTCCTGCTGCTGCTTTAATGCTGAACCCTTAGAATGGATTTATCAGCCCTGTTACTTCTTAGACCTTGGAGAAAGATGGGAGAAAGTCTTGCTGAAAGCACTAATTAGGACAATTGTATCAAAGCCCACAGGTGAGGGAGATCTTGGTTTGATCAGTCTTGGGACGAGGTTTGCCTATTTCCAAGGAGTGTGAAGCACTCTTGGCTCCCAGAGGAAGTATCAGCGACTTTGGGGAGAGATGGCTTTTTTTGGCTAGGCTTTCAGGACAAGAACTTGGTCTTAGGATGCTATGGAAGGAAGCTGGTGGTCTACGGGCAAGTAGGTTACTGGGCTGGGAGTGGGAGTGGAAGTGTATCAGGTCCTCCTGCTTCAACTTTCCCTCCTCGCCTGTGCCTCAGGCTGCCAATAACTTCCCCAGAACCACTGCAGTCCCTTCCCAAGAGGTCCCCTGCCCCTAGCTTTGCTCTACCAAGGTTATTTTTTGGAAACACAAATGTGAACGAGATATTCCCCAGCTTAAAATCTTTAAAAAGCTCTATGTTGCCTTCCAGAGTCTTCTAGAATCTAAACAAATGCCAAACTCCTCACATGGCCTGACGGATCCATCACAACTTCACCTGCCTACCAAATCAAGCCTCCAAATTTCAGCATCCAGCTAAACTAGCTTGCTCTCTTTCTCAGCATGCAGTGGTCCATTTACAGGGAAACTCTCCCACCCCACCCCACTCAGGACTCTTATTCATTCTTCATTGTTCAGATTAAATACCACCTCCAAGAAGCTTTTCCTGGCAGAACCCACCCCTACTTCAACATCCAGTTTGGTGTCTTCTTGTTAGTGCCCGCATCATCTCTCACTTAGGCTGTGTTGCAACTGCTTGAACATTTGTTCATTTCCTCTCTGACACTGAGCCTTGCTCCAGGGGCCCAGCCCAGGGCCTCACACGCAGTAGCTCCTTTGTAGTTGTTAGCTGCCTGAATGATGTCCCTAAAGAGTTGTCTCTGAGACTCTGTCTCCTTATGTGCAAAGAACACTTGTAAAGTTAAAAACAAAAATCTCTGCAAGCCTAAATTAGGAATATGAAAGTAGCTGAAACACAGCCTTACTACAGAGGTTCTGCCGGAATTAGAGAAGGCAGACCTAGAAATAAATACTAAATAGTAAATGGCCTGGTGGCAATGGCAAGAGTTTAATTGGTAGCCTGCAGGGAGGAGGGAAGCAAACACTATTCAGGGGAAGGCTAGTGGGTCTTCTGTGACCAGTGGGTCCCCATGACCATCTGAACTGAATCTTACAGTTTGGACTAAGACAGTATGAGGCAATAATGGTGGCTGACCCAAGTGGTGCCCCATTGAGCATTGGAGAAGGCTGGGGCTTCCTTGGCCAGGTCTAGGACTTGCCTTATTTCCAATTCTTTTCTTTTTCAGCTCTAATGAGGTATAATTGACATTTGATAAAGGGCATATATTTGGACATACAATCCAATACATTTTTACATACGTATATGCCCAAGAAATCAAGATAATCACTCTTAAGAGTTTCCTTCTGTTAGTTTGTAATCCCTCACCCTACCCCACCCTCATCTCCAGGTAAACGGTGATCTGCTTTCTGTCCTATAGGGAAGTTTGCATTTTCTAGAGGTTTATAAAAATGGCATTTTACAGTATGCATTCTTGTATAGTCTGGGTTCTTTTGCTTAGCATCGTTTTGACATTCATCAATGTTGTTGCTTGCATCAGTACTTACTGCTGTGTGCATTCCCTTGTGTGGATATGCCACACGTTCTTTAAATGTTTGTTTATTTTTGAGAGAGCGCGCACATGCGAGCAGGGCAGAGGCAGAGAGAGGGAGACGAAGCCAAAGCAGGCTCTGCGCTGTCAGTGCAAAGCCTGATGTGAGGCTCCAACCCACAAACCGTTGAGATCATGACCTGAGCCAAAGTCAGACACTCAACCAACTGAGCCACCCGAACTCTCCAGACACACATTTTTAATCCGTTCACCTGTTGGTGGGCATTTGAGCAGTTTCCAGTTTTTGGCTATTATGACTAACACTGCTACGAACATTCATGTACAAGTTTTGTGTGGACATGTATTTTCAGTTCTCTTGGGTATCTAATTAGGAATGGAGTTGCTGGGTCATATGGTAACTCTATGATTAACATTTTGAGGGCCTGCGAGACTTTTCCAAAGTGGATTTCCCATCAACAGTGTATGAGTTTCAGCGGCTTTTCATCTTCATCAGTAGTACTTGGTCTGTTCAGTCTTTATTTTAGCCATTCTTATAGCTATCAAGAGTTTGGATTTTGTCCTGTAGATGATAGAGAGCCAATTAACAATAGAAAGGTGAGGACTGATGCTTCCAGGAGTGCTGGCTGGTTGGCAAATACTTAACCACCTGCTGCAGGAAAGAGTAGACTGAATCTGGGTCTACACAGTGACCACACTGGGGCACTGAGTGGTCATGGGTAAACCACTCGGTCAATAGTGACCACAATACACATTCAGCCTGCTAACGGGAAAGGGAGGGGGGAACTCCATCATTTGATTGCTCAGTTTTAGAAAGGGAAACTAGGACAGAAGGAGGGCATTAAGGGGGAGAAATGAAAGGAATTGTTTAAAAAGTTACAGCCCATAGAAAGCCTGGAGCCTATTTCTTTTTAAAAGTGCTTTATTGGAAGCCTGTGATAAATGCATGGCACAACTCCAAAAGAACAGCCACTTGAAAAATAAGCCCTGAATGGTTTACTGACATATCAAAGAGGCCATTGTGAGGAAAAGGGCATCTTTAAAAATAAATAAATATTAAATGGCAGAGGATACCCAAGCCGAGGGAATAAGGAGATCTTAAAACAGGGCGAAAAATTGTGAAAGCTCAGAATCAAATGGCATTAAACATTTTTGAGGAGTACCAGCAAAAAAAATGTCCAAGTAAATAAGCTCTAGCTTATTTAAGTGCATGAAAAGCAGGAAGTCAGTTCGAGAATCTAGGGGCATCAGTTCATTAATGTGCAAAAAGTGTCCTAGGGGGATGAATAGTCAACTGACTTCTGTGACATCTTTGCCTCCATCACATAATTTCCCCTTCCATCAAAATTAACAGCAACAACTTTTTATTATGGAATATTCCAAACCTACATAAACATATGAGTATAATAAACCACCATATACCCACCACTGAGCTTCAACATTCTGCCTCCTGTGTTATATCCATCCCCACACCCAGGCCTTCTCAGCCGTAGTACAGTTGTTTTTTTACAGTCAGGCTTATTGAGGTATCATTTACATGCAATAAAATCCATCCTATATACGGGTACAGTTCTGAGTTTTGATAAACAGGGATAGTTGTGTATCCTATACAGTCGTATTATCCTGTATCATCTGAGTGGCCACAGTACAATCACAAGGATCCTTATAAGGAAAGAGGGAGGCAGGAGAGTCAGAGACAGATGTGATGACGGAAGTAGAGGGCAGAGAGAGAGGAGTGACCAGAAATGGTGGCCACGTGGCAAGGAGTCGAACCCTTGCAGGAAATCGTAGACTGAATTTAGCTCTGCACAGTGACCACACTGCTATAGTGAAGCAATGGAACGTTTCTATCACCTTAAAAAGATCCCCCATGCTGACCCGTTGTGGTCAACACCTTGGCAACTGCTGTTTTGGTCTCTATAATTTTGAGTTTTCTGGAATATTACATAAACAAATGCAACCACTTATCTAATGTCTTCTTTCTTTCGCTCCGTGTAATGTTTTGAGATTCACCCATGAGGTTGCATGTATCCATAGTTGATTCCTTTTTATTGTTGAGTACTATTCCATTGAGTGGATGTTCTACCCTTTGTGTAGTCATCTTGATTTTTTTTTTTTTTAAGTAAGCTTTACGTCCAACTTGGGCCTTGAACTCATCACCCTGAGATCAAGAGTTGCGTGCTCTACCGACTAGGCCAGCCAGGCCAAGCACCCAGTCATGGTGAGTTGTTTTTTTTTTTTTTAATGCAGACATTTGTGGGTAAAAATTGAAATAAACCAATCTTAACTCCATCCTTTTGACGAATAGCTATAACCATGTAACTCACACCCCTGAGAAAGAGAAAACCAGCCCCTGACATCCAGGAACTGGCCTCACCCTTACAGCTGGGTCTTGGTATGTTTAAAGTTGGCCTGGCATTCATAGTGAGGTCATGTCATTCTCTTGGATATCAATAGCATCATCAAACAACAACATCAGACAAGGTCGCTTTGTGACTCTGATAAAGTAGACAAAAAAATCAAGACTATTTTATGATCTTATCTAAAGACAGACAAAAACAAGTTCACTGTGAAAACCACTGAAATACCAAAGATCCTCTCTCCCAGCTAACAGGAGTGACTACTGCTTCTCTACCAGTTATCACATTAGCTATGTTCATTCCAGCCTCCTTCTAGGTAAGGTTTTTGAAGATACCCAATCACAGAATCATCCTGCTTCCTGAAAGCATCTGATCCAGAGCAAAGCCCTACTTCCTTAAAACCTCCCCCCAAATCACCCAGCACAAACCCAAATCCTACAAAACATCCTTTTTTAAAAATAAAAAAAAATATTTATTATTTACTTTTGAGAGAGAGAGAGAGAGAGCGCGCGCGCACAAGTGGGGAAGGAGCAGGGAGAGAGGGAGACACAGAATCTGAAGCAGGCTCCAGGCTCCAAACTGTCAGCACAGAGCCCGACATGGGCTCGAACTCATGAACCGTGAGATGATGACCTGAGCCGAAGTCAGATGCTTAATGGACTGAGCCATCCCAGGCACCCCTGTAATAAGTCATTCTTAATATCTTCTTCCAGAGACACCCCATGGTTTTCAATGGTATGTATTTCTCCCTCATTGCAACAAGCAAAAAACCCAACTTTGTTCAACTACAAGTGTGTTCTTGGTCTTTGGCTGGGGGGCACTGACACCCCTGTCAGATCCAGAACATTTCACTGTCCCATGGACACATGTGTTGTTTGGTTGTTATGCATAAAGCTGCTGTGAACATTTTGTAAAGTTTTTTTATGAACATGTTTTCATTCTTGCTAGGTGTATTAGTTTCTTAATTTGCTGCTGAACAAATGATCACAAGCTTAGTGGCCACAAATCAATATAAAATTGTCTTGCAGTTCCAGTGGTCAGAAGTCCAAAATGGGTCAGCAGAACTGCGTTTTCTCTGGCAGCTTTAAGGAGAGTCTGTTCTCTTGCCTCATCAGCTTCTAAAAGCCACCTGCATACTGTCGCCCCTTCCTCTATCTTAAAGCCAGTTGAGTAGCCTCTTTAAATCTCTCTCTATGCTCTCTACTCTCATCACCACATCTCTGACTCTGAATCTCCTGTCTCCCTCTTTCCCCTGTAAGGACCTGTATTGGGCCCACCCAGATAATATACGATAATATCCCCAACTTGACATCCTTAACTTAACCTCTGCAAAATCTCTATTCCCGTGTAAGGCAATGTATTCACAGGTTCTGGGGATTAGGATGTGGACCTCTTCGGGGGGCCGTGATTCTGCCTACCACACTGGGTAAATACACCCAGGAGTGGGATTGCCTTGTTACTAGGTAGATATATATTTAGCTTTATGAGACACTGCCAAACAGCCCTCCAAAGTGTTTGTACTATTTTGTATTCTCACTAGCAATGTAGGAGAGTTCCCATTAACTCAACATTTGATACTGCCAGTCTTTTTAATTTTAGCCACTCTAATAGAGCTGTATAAAGTGAGAAATTATAAAGAATTTGCATGATTATGCAAATTCAAAATAGATGTAGTGGCTTTTCATGGTAGTTTTAATTTGCACTTTGCTGATTACCAATTATGTTGACCACTTTTTCTGGGGCTTGTTGGCCATTTATATATTTTTCTTTGTATCTATTCCACTATTTTGCCCATTTTTATTTTTTTTAATTTTTTTTTTTTACGTTTATTTATTTTTGATAGAGAGAGACAGAGTACAAGGTGGGGAGGGACAGAGAGAGAAGGAGACATAGAATCTGAAGCAGGCTCCAGGCTCTGAGCTGTCAGCACAGAGCCCGACGTGGGGCCCGAACCCACAAATCTCGAGATCATGACCTGAGCTGAAGTCGGATGCTCAACCGGCCGAGCCAGCCAGGCGCCCCATGGCTATCCATTTTCTGATGAACAGAATTTTAAAATTTTGATGAAGTCTAATTTATCATATTTTTCTTTTATTGTCATTGCTTTCTGGGTCCTACTCAGAAATCTTTGCTTAACCTCAGGCCCTGAAAATATTCTCTAATGATTTCTTCTAAAAGTTTTATGGTTTTAAATTTTACTTTAGGTTTATAGGTTTATGATCCATCTTGAATTATTGTGTATAGTGTCAGGTAGGAATCAAGGCTCTTTATTTTTTTATGCATATATCCAGTTGTTCCAGCACTGTTAGTTGAAATTTTTTCCTTTTCATTGAAGTCAGTTGATTGTATAAGGGTGGATCGATTTCTGGACTCTATTCTGTATAATTTCATGTTTTTCCTAAGACCAAAATCACAGCCTTGACTACTATTGGCTTTAGACTGTTAGTCAGATAAGTCCCCCAGCATTTTTCTTTTTCAAGATTGTATTGGCTACTGATGTTTTACATTTATATGTAAATTTTAGAATCAGTTTGTCAATTTCTAAAAAAAACAAACAAACAAACAAACCAATTAGCTCTCCGTGATTTTGATTGGGATTGCTTTGAATACATAGATCAGGTTGGGGAGAGGTGACTCCTTAACCATGTCAATCAAGTCTCTCAATCCACTCGCGTGACATCTCTCTCCATTTATTTAGATCTTCTTCACTCTCTACAAAATTTTGTAATTTGTAGTTCAAGGTCTTTTGTTAAATTTATTCCCATTTTTGTGATATTTTAATATTTTTTAAATTTGAGAGAGAGAGAGAGAGAATGTGGAACTCGACGTGGGGCTTCATCCCATGACCCTGGGATCATAACCTGAGCCATAATCAAGAATCTGGTGCTCAACCAACTGAGCCACCCAAGCACCTCTTTATATAGATTTTATATAAGTGGAATTATGTAATATATATTTTTTATTTTTTAAGGTTTATTTATTTTGAGAGAGAGAGAGCATGAACAGGGGAGGGGCAGAGAGAGAAGGAGAGAAAGGATCCCAAAAAGTCTCCATGTGGCCAGAGCAGAGCTCAACACAAGGCTCGAACCCATGAAAATGAGATCATGACCTGAGCTGAAATCAACAGTTGGATGCTTAACTGACGGAGCCACCCAGGCGCCCCTAGTCTAGTTACCATATGTCACCATACAAAATTGTTACAATATGATTGACTGTATTTCTTACGCTGTACCTTACATCCCCATGACTCATTTTAAAATTGGAAATCTGGGGGTGCTTGGCTGGCTCAGTCAGTAGAGCGTGCAACTCTTGTTCTCAGGGTTGTAAATTCAAGCCCCACGTTGGATGTAGAGATTACTTAAAAATAAAACCCTAAAAAAAATAATGATTATAAAATTAAATTAAATTAAAAAAAACAAAATTGGAAGTCTGTACCTCTTAATTCCCTTTAGCTATTTCTGCCCATTTCCCTCTATCTTCTCCTCTAGGATCCCTGTATTGCCGATGTCAGCGCACTTGATGTTTGTTGTCCCAGAGGTCCCTTACAATAAATATCCTCATGTTTTAAAATTCTTTTTTCTTGGGGCATCTGGGTGGTTCAGTCGGTTAAGTGTACAACTTCGGCTCAGGTCATGATCTCACGGTTCATGACTTCAAGCCCCACATCAGGTTACCTGCTGTCAGTGCAGAGCCTGCTTTGGATCCTCCGTCTCCCTCTCTCTATGCTCCTCCCCTTGCTTGCATTCTCTCTCTCTCAAAAATAAACACTTAAAACAGTAAAGTAGAATTCTTGCTTCCTTTCGCTCTTCAGCTTGGGTGATGACTGCTACCCTGTCTCCAGATCCATTCTTCTGCACCCTCTAATCTTCTGTTGATTCCCTCCAGTATCTTTTTCTTTTTATAACTTTTTTTGAAGTTTATTTATTTTGAGACAGAGAGAAAGAGAGAGAGAGATTGAGGGAGAGGCAGAGAGGGAGAGAGAGAATCCCAAGGAGGTTCCACACTGTCAGCACAGAGTCTGATGCAGGGCACGAACCCATGAACCACGAGACCATGACCCAAGCCAAAATCAAGAGTCGAATACCCAACCAACTGAGCCACCCAGGTGCCCCACCCCAGTGTATATTTCAGTTCAGTTATTGTATGCTTCAGCTCTGAATCGTTCTTTTTTATATTTTCTTTTTTTTCCTTATTTATTTATTTAAATTATTTTTTTAGTTTACATCCAAGTTAGCATATAATGCAATAATGATTTCAGGACTAGATTCCAGTGATTCATCCCCTATGTATAACACTCAGTGCTCATCCCAAGTGTCCCGCTTAATGCCCCTTACCCATTTAGCCCATTCCACCACCCACAACCCTCCAGTAACCCTTAGTTTGTTCTCTGTATTTAAGAGTCTCTTGTGCTTTGTCCCCCTCCCTGTTTCTATATTTTTTTTGCTTCCCTTCCCTTATGTTCATTTGTTTTGTATCTTAAATTCCACACGAGTGGAGTCATATGATGTTTGTCTTTCTCTGACTGACTAGTTTTTTTATATTTTCTGTCTCTTCGTTGAAGTTCTCACTGTTCATCTACTTCTCTCCTGAGTTTGGCGAGCATTTATGACCATTAGTTTGAACTCTATCAGGTAGATTGTTCATCTTTTCATTTAGTTCTTTTTCTGAAGTTTTGTCTTGTTCTTTTGTTTGGAGCATAGTCCTCTGTCTCTCCATTTTGCATGACTCTCTGTGTTTGTGTCTATGTATTAGGCCAATCAGCTATGTCTCTTGGTCTTGAAGGAGTGGCCTTATGTAGAAGGCATCCTGTGGGGCTCAGAAGTGCAGTCCGTCCTGGTCACCAGAACCAGGTGCTCTGGCTCATGAGGCTGGCCCCCCATCGGTTGGCTGTGATGCCTGGATGCTGGTGCTGGAGTGAGCTGGTGGGTGGGGCTGGCCCCCTACTTCCCACGGAATCCAGTCCCACCTGAGGCTGTGGAATACCTAGCAGGGTGAGAGGTACTAGCAAGGTAGATAGAGAAATTGTGCCTACCAGTGCTAATCCAGCTAGGTAGAAAGAGAGTAAGAAAAATGGTGCCTGCCAGTGCTTCCATTCCCAGAGAAAGTTCCTACTGATCCTTGCCCCTCTGGCGCATGCCCTAAAATTAGTCAATAAGTTTCCTTCTCATACGGCCCAGGCACTTTTCAAACTGCTGGGTTCACAATGATTAAGTTTGTGCAAGTGCCCTTTAAGGGCAGAGTCTTGGTTTCCTAAGGCCCCCTGCTCTTCCAGAATTAAGCCCTGCTGATTTCCTGAGCCAGATATTATGTGGGCTCTTTCTGGTGCAGGTCTCCAGGGCAGTGCTGCCTCACGTGGGGCTTGAACTCCTTGCTCCTCAGGGAGGACCTCTGCGTTGGTGATATCCCTCCTGTTTGTGGGTCCCTGTGCCCAGGCTGTGGGTCCTGACTAGACCACATCTCTGCCCCTCCTGCCTTTCGATGTGGCTTTTTCTTTATATCCCTAGCTGTGGAAGAGCTGTTCTGCTAGTCTACAGGTCATTCTCAGAAAGAGTTGCTCTACATGTAGCTGCAGCTTTGGTCCTGTCTGTGGGAGGACATGAGCTCAGTACTCCATTATCCTGTTCCTCCTCCTCCCTAGCTCATTTTATTTTATTATTGAGTGGTATTCCATTGAATGAATATGCCGCTATTTATTCATTCTCCTAGTGATGTATGTTTGGGCTACTTCCATTTTGAGGCTATTAGGAATAGGACTGGCACAAACATTCCTGTACAAATTTGTGTGTGTGTGTGTGTGTGTGTAAATTTGTTTTCACTTCTGTTGGATAAAATATCTAGGACTAGGCATGTTTTTAACTTAATAAGAATGTTCTAAATACTTCCTCAGTTTCATTGTACAACCACTATACAACAATTATTTGAGAGTCTCAGTCATTCCATATGCTAGCTAGTCAATATTTGCTGTCATGAGTCGTCTTTATTTTACCTATTTGAGTGTGAACTTGTATCTCATTGTAGTTTTGTTGATGGTTACCTGATAACTAATGGTCTTAAGCACTTTTTTTATGTGCTTGCTGGACATTTTTATGTCTTATTTTGGGAAGCATCTGTTTAATTGTATTTTCCATTTAAGTTTATTTATTTACTTAGAGAGAGAGCGAGAGAGAGAGAGCGAGCAGGGGAGGGGCAGAGAGAGAGGGAGAGAGTCCCAGGCGGGGTCCACACTGTTTGTGCAGAGCCTGACTCGGGGCTCGAACTCACGAACCATGAGATCATGACCTGAGCTGAAGTCAGACACTTAACCAACTGATACATCCAGGTGCCCCAATTTGCATAAATTTAAAAACATATTTTGGATGCCAATCATCTGTCACACATATACGTATTACAAATGTGTTTTCCAGGCTGGTCCGTTCATTTTCTTAATGGTGTCTTTTGGTGAGCAGGCTATAACTAATTAATCAAGTTTTTCCTTTTATGGATTGTGCTTTTTGTGGCCTCTAAGAAATTTTTGCCTGCTTTGAGGTCATGAAAATATTCTCCTATACTTTCTTCTAGAAGTATTGAGAGTCTTGGTTTTACGTTTACGTCTATGACCTCAAATAAATTTTTGTGTATGGAGTGGCATAGAGGTCAAGGTCCATTTTTAACCAACATTTTATGAAAATCTAGCCACATACTGTAAAATCCATTATTGAATATTTATATTCCCACTACCTACATTCTACCATTAACATTTTACTATGTTTTCTCACTTATTGCTATCCTTCCATCTGTTCATCCATATATCCATCCATTAATACATCTTCTTTTTCTTTCTTTCTTTTTCTTTTTTTTTAAGTAGGCTCCATGCCCAGTGTGGATCTCAGTGTGGGGCCTGAACTCATGACCCTGAGATTAAGACCTGAGCTGAGATCAAGAGTCACTTAACTCACATCAAGAGTCAATTTAGCCAACTGAGCCACCCAGGTGCCCTGTTTACATCTTATTTTTAAAATTCATTTCCAAATAAACTGCAGATAGTAGTACTTTGTCCCCATATCGCCTGTGTGGCTCAGTCAGTTAAGCATCTGACTTCAGCTCAGGTCATAATTTCACGGTTTATGGGTTTGAGCCCCACATCCGGCTCTGTGCTGACAGCTTAGAGCCTGGAGCTTGCTCCAGATTTTGTGTCTCCCTCTCTCTCTGTCCTTCCCTCGCTTGTGCTCTGTCTCTCTCTCAAAAGTAAATAAATAAACATTAAAAAAAAAAGTGCTATATCTCCTAAATGTTTCAGCATGGATATTATTAGTTATAGCTCAATACTATTTCCACAGGTGAAAAACACAAATCCTAAGAATATGTTCACTGGGTTGTGAAAACAGGACTTGTGTAACCCAAACCTCTAAGAAATAGAATTTTACCATCATTCTAGAAAGTTCCCTCATTCTTCTTCCCAGTTAATCCCCATCATCCATACCCACAAAGCAACCATTGTTCTCTTTTGTTTGTTTTTTTCCCTCACCTTAGATTAGTCCTCCCCGTTCTAGGACTTCCTATAATGGAATTATACAGTATGACTCTTTTGTAGGAGGCTTATTTTTACTGTTTCTGAGATTCGTCAATGTTGATGTATCTATCAATAATGCATTCCTGTTTGTGGATGAATAATATTCTATCGTATAGTTATACCTTGATTTGTTTACCCACCCTTCTATTGATGGTTGCCAACATCCTTCTGGGATGTCGCTAACTTTTTTTTTATATAGATTTTTTTTAACGTTTATTTATTATTATTGAGAGAGAGAGACAGAGCATGAACATGGGAGGGGCAGAGAGAGGAGGAGACACAGAAATCTGAAGCAGGCTCCAGGCTCTGAGCTGTCAGCACAGAGCCTGATGCAGGGCTCAAACTCACAAACCGCAAGAAGTCAGGGCTTGAACTCACAAGCTGAAGGTGGATGCTTAACCGACTGAGCCACCCAGGTGCCCCTGGCTTTATGGACATTCTTTTACAAATTTTCGGTGACTATATATTTTCATTTCCCTTGGGTAAATACCTAGAAGTGGAATTGTTGGGTCATGTGGTAGGTATATTTCTCACTTTTTGAGAAATTGTCATGCAGTTTTCACAAGTGGTTGTACCATTTTATGTTTCCACCAACCATGGATAAGAGTTGCAGTTGCTCTACATTCTCCCAACAACATATGTTGTCAGTCTTTTTCATTTAACTATTTCAAAATTTAGCCATGCTGGTATATTTCATGTGGTTTTCCTTTGCACTTCCCTGACAACTAATAATGTTGAACACTTAAAAGATTTTTTTTTAAATGTTTATTTTTTGCTGGGGGAGGAGCAGAAGAGAGGCAGACACAGAATCTGAAGCAGGCTACAGGCTCTGAGCTCTCAGCAAAGCCATACCATGGAATGTTAGTTACTAAGCAATAAAGAGGAATAAACTATTGAAATAGGAAACAATATGGATCATCTCCAGAGAATTATGTTGAGTGAAAAAAGCCAATCCCAAAAGGTTACATATTGTATAATTCCCTGTATATAACATTTACGAAATAACAAAATTGTAGAAATGGAGTATGTACCAATGGTTGCCAGGGGTTAAGAAGGATATTGGGTTGGAGGGAAGTAGGTGTGACTATAAAGAGCAAGAGAGAGATCCTTATGGTGATAGAAATACTCTATATCTTAACTGTATCAATATCAATATCCTGGTGGTGATAGTGTTTTGCAATATTTTATTTTTAAGATACGGTTTTGCAGGGTGTCCGTGTGTCTCAGTCAGTTAAGTGACTGACTCTTGATTTTGGATCAGGTCATGATCCCAGGGTGGTGGGATCAAGCCTCAAGCCCCATGTCGAGCTCTGTGCTGAGCATAGAGCCTGTGTGAGATTCTCTCTCTCTCTCTCTCTCTCTCTCTCTCTCTCTCTTTTTCTCTCTCTCCCTCTCTCTCTCTCTCTCTCAAAAAAAAAAAAAAGATATAGTTTTGCAAGATATTGATGTTACCATTAGGAGAAATTGGATAAAAGTACAGTCTCTCTGTACTATTTTTTTCTTTACAACATACACATTTACAAATATCTCAAAATTAAAAGATTAATTTTTTAATGTTTATTTTTTGAGAGAGAGAGAGAGAGAGAGAATATGCATGTGCTGATCAGCACAGAGCCCAGTGCAGGGCTGGATCCCACGACCCTGGGATCATGACCTGAGCCAAAATCAAGAGTCAGACTTAATGGACTTAGCCCCCCAGGTGCCCCTATGTACAGGTTTTTGAATAAACATAAATCTGCATTTCTCTTAAATAAATGCCCAGGAGTAACATTGCTGGTTTGTATATGGTTGTTGCATGTTTAATTTTTTAAGAAACTGTCCAGCTGTTTTTCAGAGAATACGGTAAAATGTACCAAATTACATCCCTACCAGCAACATATGAGTGATTCAGTTTCTCTGAGTCTTTGCCAGCATTTAATATTAATCCTATTTTTAATTTTAGCCATTCTCTTGGTGAGGAGTGAGATTTCATTTGGTTTTAGTATGCATTTCCCTAATGGATAGTGGTGCTGAATGTCTTGTCATGTATTTATTTACCATTTGTATGCCCCTTTGGTGAAATGTCTGTTCATGTCTTTTGCCCATTTTCTAATTAAATTGTATGGGTTTTGAAAAAAAAATTTTAATGTTTATTTTTGAGAGGGAGAGAAAGCATGAGTAGGGGAGAGGCAGAGAGAGAAGGGGACAGAGGATACAAAGTGGGCTCCCCAATGACAGGAGAAAACCCTATGTGAGGCTGAAACTCACGAAAAGTAAGATCGTGACCTGAGCTGAAGACAGATGCTCAACTGACTGAGCCACCCAGGCACCCCAAATTGTGTGTGTGTGTGGGGGGGGTGTTAGTTTTTTTAATGTTTTTTATTTATTTTTGAGAGAGAGAGACAGAGCATGAGCTGGGAGAGAGACAGAGCATGAGAGAGAGAGAGGGAGACATACAATGTGAAGCAGGCTCCAGACTCTGAGTTGTCAGCACAGAGCCCAGTGTGAGGCTTGAACTCACGAACTGTGAGATCATGACCCGAGCTGAAGTCGGATGCCTTAACTAACTCAGTCATCCAGGTGCCCCATTGTGTGTTTTTTTAATCACTATGTTTTGAGAACTCTTTATTGTAGATACTAGTCCTCTGTCATACATGTGATATGCAAACATTTTCTTCCAGTCTGTAGCTTGTCTTTTCATACTCTTAACAGGGTCTTTCACAGAGCAAAATACTTAAATTTTAATGAAGTCTGATTTACCATTTTAAAAAAAATTAAAAAAAAAATTTTTTTTTAATGCTTATTTATTTTTGAGACAGAGAGAGACAGAGCATGAACAGGGGAGGAGCAGAGAGAGAGAGGGAGACACAGAATCTGAAACAGGCTCCAGGATCTGGGGCTCAAACTCACGGACCGTGAGATCGTGACCTGAGCCGAAGTCGGACGCTTAACCGACCAAGCCACCCAGGCGCCCCACCATTTTTAAAAATTTTATAGATCATATTTTTCTTGTCAAATCTAAGAAGTCTGCCTAGATCTGAAGATTTTGCCATATGTTTTTTTCCTGTAAGTTTTATAGTTTTTTATATCTTACATTTTCTTAAGTAGCCTCTATGCCCATGGGATCAACAGTCATGCTCTACTGACTGAGCCAGCCAGGTGCCCCTATGTCTTACATTTGAATCCATGGTCTACTTTGAATTAATTTTAAAAAATATTTTAAAATGTTTATTTATTTTTGAGAGAGAGAGAGAGAGTCAGAGTGCAAGCAGGGGATGGCAGAGAGACAGGGAGACACAGAATCTGAAGCAGGCTCCATGTTCTGAGCTGTCAGCACAGAGCCTAATGCGGGGCTCATGAACCTGAGATCATGACCTGAGCTGAAGTCCGACACTTAACCAACTGAGCCAACCAGGCGCCCCGACTTTGAATTAATTTTTGTATGAAATTTAGGTTGAGTTTCTTTTTTATTTGTTATGGATTATTCTAGCATCATTTGTTGGAAAATCTATATTTTTTCCCAGTTTTAAATTAGGTTATGTGTCTTTATTATTACTGAGTTGTAGTAGTTACTAATATATCCTGGATACTATCCTTTTGTCAGATATGTTTTATAAATATTTTCTTCACATTGATGACTTATCTATTAATTGTCTTAATGATGTCTTTTGATGAGTAGAAATTTTTAGTTTTGATGAAGTCTAACTTATCAATTTCCTTTCATGGTTATTGCTTTCTTTTAAGTTTACCTTTTGAGTAATGAAGATATTTTATGTTTTGCACAAAAGTCTTTATGGGTTTTGCTTTTATGTTAATGTCTACAATCCGTCTTGAATTAATCTTTGCACATGGTGTGAGGTAAGAGTTACAGTTCATTTTTTTCACACGAATATCCATTTATTCCAGCACCACTTGTTAAAACGTCTGTCCTTTCTCCACTGAATTGCTCAGGTGTCTTTGCTGAAAATCAAATAATCATATAAGTGCGGGTTTATTTTTGGGTTCTCTATTTTCTTCCATTTATTTATTAGTGTGTCTTTACACTGTTATTCCACAATCCTGATTACTGTCATTTTACAGTAAGTATTAAAATTTGGTAATATCAATGCTGTTTCTGTTCTTTTTTGAGATTTTTTGGCTATTCTACATCCTTTTTGTTTCCATGTATATTTTAGAATTACTATACCTACTTTTTCCAAATAATCTGATAATTTTTTTAAAATAGAAATTGCACTGAATGTATATATCAACTTAAGGAGAATGGATTCTTTTCAATATTGAGTTTCCTAATCCATAAACATGATACATTCCCTTCATTCATTTAGGTCTTCTTTAATTTCTCTCAGCAATATTTGTAGTTTTCATATACAGGACTTACACGATTTTTGTTAGGTTTATTTTTAGATATTTGACTTAAAAATTTTTTTTTAATGTTTATTTATTTTGAGAGAGAGAGAGATAGCGTGGGCAGGAGAGGGGCAGAGAGAGGGAGACACAGAACATGAAGAAGGCTCCAGGCTCTGAGCAGTCGCACAGAGCCTGATGTGGGACTTCAACTCCCAAATGTGGGATCATGAGCTGAGCCAAAATCAGCTGCTTAAATGACTGAGCCACCCAGGTGCCCCTAGATATTTGACATTTTTGATGCTATTGTAAATGATATTTTGTTTAAATTTCATTTTCCAATTGTTTGTTGCTTGTTATACAATAAACCGACTTTTTATGTATTGATCTTGATTCCTTTAGTTTTGCTAATTTCACTTATTAGTGCTAGTATTTTGGGTGTAGCCTTCTTTTTAGATTTTCTTACATATACACTCATGTTGTCTATGAATAGTGATGGTTTTATTTCCTTCCCAATGTTATGCCTTATTTTTCATTTTTTATTTCACTAAGTTCTCTAATATTTACTAGTAGTGGTGGGAAGGTATTCTTGCCCTGTTTCTTATCTTAGTGGGGAAGGATTTATCTTACCTTTTACCTTTAAGTATAGTGTTAGTTATTGTTGAGAGATATCCTTTAACAGGTTGAGAAGTTTCACTTTTTTAAAAAAAATTTATTTTTATTTTTTTTATTTTATATTTATTTTTTTAAGATTTTATTTTTAAGTAATCTCTACACGCAACATGGGGCTTCAACTTAGAACCCTGGGATCTAGGGGCGCCTGGGTGGCGCAGTCGGTTAAGCGTCCGACTTCAGCCAGGTCACGATCTCGCGGTCCGTGAGTTCGAGCCCCGCGTCAGGCTCTGGGCTGATGGCTCAGAGCCTGGAGCCTGTTTCCGATTCTGTGTCTCCCTCTCTCTCTGCCCCTCCCCTGTTCATGCTCTGTCTCTCTCTGTCCCAAAAATAAATAAACGTTGAAAAAAAAAAAAAAAGAACCC
>NW_024412394.1:1483080-1510500 GCF_014898765.1 Herpailurus yagouaroundi | reverse complement strand
GATGATCATATAGTTATTCTCTTTTAGTCTGTTCATGAGGTTTATGTCATTGTTTGATCTTTGTAAAGTTAAGCTAACCTTGCATTCTTGTATTTCCCTGTATATGTAGGTGGATTCTTTTTTTTTTTTTTTTTTTTAAGTTTATTTTGAGAGAGATCAAAGCACGAGTAGGAGTGGGGCAGAAAGAGAGGAGAGATAGAGAATCCCAAGCAGGCTCCACACTGCTAGTGCAGAACCCCATACAGGGCTCAAATCCACAAAGCCCGGAGATCATGACCTGAGGCAAAACCACCCAGGCGCCCACAGGTAGATTGTATTTACTGATATTTTTGTTCAGGATTGGTTTTTTTTTTTTTTTGTATGCATATTCGTAAGGAATATAGGTCTGTAACTCTTATTTTGTAATGTCTTTATCAGATTTTGGAATCAGGGTTATCTTTGCCTTATAAGACAAATTGGGAAGTACTCTTACGTCTTCTATTTTCTGAATGTTTGTGTAGGATTAGTATTACTTCTTTGGATATTTGATAGATTTCACCAAAATACCACCTGACACTGGAGTTTTCTTTGTAGGGAGACTTTTTTTTTTTTTAAATAGACTTTTTGTTTTAGAATAGTTTTAGATCTACAGAAAAGTTGTGAAGGTAACTGAGTTCCTAACCCCACCCAGATCCTATTGCTGACATCTTACATTAATATGGTAATGTTTGTCACCAATGTCAGTCTTTGTCACCAATGTCAATACATTTTTATTAACTAAAGTGTGAGAGGGCTTTCAACAAATTCAATTTGTTACATAGATAAGGATGTTCAAATTTTTTATTTTATTTTTGGTAAATTGTTTTTCTAGGAATTTGTCTATTTCACCTACTTGTTGACATTGTTGGCTTAAAGTTTTTCATTATATTCCCTTATTACTCTTTTGCTATCTAAAGATCTATTGTGCCCCCGTTTTTCATTAATAATATTGGTAATTTGCTTTTTCCTCTTTTTTTCCTTTATCAGTCTTGCTCATGATTTATGAATTTTATTAGTGTTTTCAAAGAACAAACTTCTGGCTTTGTTAATTTTCTCTATTGTTTGTTTTCTATTTCATTGATTTCTTCTCTATTCTACTTACATTGGGTTTAATTTACTTGTTTTTTTTCTAACTTTTTAAAGTAGGAACTTAGATCATTGATGATTTTAAGTTTATTTATTTATTTTGAAAGAGAGAGAGCGAGTGGTCATGAGAGAGAGGGAGATAGAGGATTCTGAAGCAGGCTGTATGCTGACAGCAGAGAGCCCAATGTGGGGCTGGAACTCACAAACTGTGAGATCATGACCTGAGCCAAAATCAAGAGTCCCACACTTAACCAACTGAGCCACCGAGTCACCCTAGATTTTGATCTTTTTTTTTTTTATGTTTATTTATTTTGAGAGACAGAGACGGAGCTCAAGGGTGGGGTGGTGCAGAGAGAGAGAGAGGGAGACACAGAATCCAAAGCAGGCTCCAGTCTCTGAGCTGTCAGCACAGAGTCTGACACGGGGCTCGAACTCACAGACAGTGAGACCATGACCTGAGCCAAAGTCGGACGCTTAACCAACTGAGCCACCCAGGCACCCTGGATTCTTTTTTTTTTTAACGTTTATTTTTTGAGGGAGAGAAAGAGCAGGGGAGGGGCAGAGAGAGACAGAGACTGTCAAGCAGGCTCCATGCCCAGCACAAAAAGCCTGATGTGGGGCTTGACCTGAGCCGAAATCAAGACCTGTAGCTTTACCTACAGAACCACCCAGGTGCCTCAACTCCAAGATTCTTAACCCACAGAAATCATGAGAAGTGATTCATGTTTTAAGTCACTACGTTTTGAGATTTGTTATGCATCAATGGGTAAGTACTACAACAGCAGGGATCAGAAACACTAGGTGCTCCTGGGGGACTTGATGGGATGGACAAGATAGTCCTGGGAGGTGGACAGAGTGAATGGCATGTTAAGGACGCAGGATGGAGCAAGGAACCTGTGAAAACCAATTTTCTGTATTTTGTCATTCCATTCAGGATTAACCCTAAAAAGTTACTATGGATGATCCCTGAAGTGTGGGATCAGGAGAATGCTGTGTGATCTTCATTCAAAGGGCAGATTTTGGGTGTGTCGTTGGCGGGGGTGGGGGGGGGGTGGGGGGGTGGGCGGTGTTCCTACAGACAAGTGAGTCTCATTCCATACTGAGCAAGTAATTAAGCTCTGTACTCAAGATCAGGTTTTGGAAGAGCAGGGGTTGTTCATTCATTAACAAAATTGTTTTGAGGTGTGTTCTATGTCAGGCCCTGAGATAACTGCAGAGTGAAATATACAAGGATAAGTGAAACATAGACTGCCTTCAAGAAGTTTAAAATGTGAGATTGGCAAGAAAACTGTGACAATACTGTACCATGTGACAATGTGATAAAGCAGGACAAACTCAGGCCAGAGGTAGCCTTTTTTTTTTTTTTTTTTAAGTAGGCTTCATGCCCAGCTCAGGGCCCTATATGGTGGGGCTTGAACTCACAACCCTGAGATCAAGACCTGAGCTGAGATCAAGAGTCAGACACCTAACTGACTAAGCCACCCTGGCACCCCGGGAGGAGGTAACTTTTAATTCATTTATTTATCTATTTATTGTTTACATCTTTTTATGTTTATTTTTGAGACGGAGAGAAACAGAGCATGAGTGGGGTAGGGGGAGAGTGAGAGGGAGACACAGAATCTGAAGCAGGCTGCAGGCTCTGAGCTGTCAGCACAGAGCCTGACATGGGGCTTGAAACCACCAACTGCGAGATCATGACCTAAGCTGAAGTCGGATGCTTAACTAACTGAGCCACCCAGGTGCCCCTTAATTCAAGTTTTTAAAAATATTTATTTATTTTGAGAGAGGGAGAGAGAGACGGTGGGGTAGAGAGAGAGGGTGAGAGAGAATCCCAAGCATGTTCTGTGCTGTCAGGGTAGAGCCTGATGTGGGGCTTGATCACATGAACTATGAGATTATGACCTGAGCTGAAATCAAGAGCCCCTCAATTTGAGTTTCGAAGGATAAATATAATTTGGCTTCCTCTGGGTTGGTGGGGAGAAACAATGAAGTGAGGGTCTTGGAAGAAAAGCCTTCTAGACACCAGGGAAGCATGTTCAAAGACTTGGATGATGCCGTAGAGATTCAAGAAACTAAGTAGGTTTTTTTTTTAATTTTTAAAATGTTTTTTATTTATTTTTGAGAGAGAGAGGGAGAAAGAAAGAACAAGCAGGGGAGGGGCAAAGAGAGAGGGAGACACAAAATCTGAAGCAGGCTCCAGGCTCTGAACTGTCAGCACAACTAGGGGCTCGAACTCACGAATGGTGAGATCATGACCTGAGCTGAAGTCGGCCACTTCAACCCACTGAGCCACCTAGGTGCCCCCATACTAGTTCTTTCTTGTAGCACTTTTGGAGAAGTATTTAACTGGAATAATATAATAATAATTTTTTAATGAATTTAAATCTGGTCTTTACTGCTATCTTCCAGGAAAGGGTGGGATCCTTTGGTTGAAAGTAAAAAGAAAAAGTAATTACAAAGAAAAAGTAATTACTACAAAAGCAAGAAACCTGGAGTGGTCCTGTGGGTTCTTGCAACTACACAGGCCCGTAAGCTGGGGAAGGAATTAGAAACAACAGAAAAACTGCATCCACCTACTTAATCAACATTTACTGAGCTCTTATTTTGGACAAGGCCTTGTGCTAGAAGGTGGAGACATTCAGGTAGATGACACAGGGCCTGCCCGTGAGGAGTTTACAATCTAACTTGCTTATTACCTTCACTCTGGTGTACTGAGACCAGGAATGTCATTTGCATTTCTGCTCTCAACCTTAAGAAAACAGCAGATAGTACACTGTGGCTGTATAGCTGCTGGGTTGATTACACTCATAGACTTTTCTGCAAAGGCTTTGGCAACAGGCAGCAAGAGCCACAAAGATATTCCTACCCCCTTGGTCTGCCTCTGGGAATTTATCTTGAGGAAATACCTGAGATAGGGTTAAGGATTTATGTTCATGGACATTCATTGCTGTTCTAATGAAACAGGGGACATAACCTAAACTTCTAACAATGGGGAAAAGATAAAATAATTGATGGTGCATCCCTATGATGGACTATTAGGTAGTAATTAGAAGTGTTATTAAAAAAAAAATAATAACATGGGGGAAAAGACCGGGGGTGGGGGGGAAGGCTACAAATCTCTACTGAATGTGCTCAGAGATACGTGATTTAACTTTGTATGCCCTCTGTATTTTTCAAATTTTTGACAAACACGTTAGAGGATTTCTACAGTCAGAACTTGTTTTCTTTCTTTCTTCCTTTCAGAGATGTAATGGCAGAAGAGAAAGCTATAAAGACAACCAAAATGACCAAGATTTTGGGAATTGTATTGCATGTGGATTGACCCAAATTAACTGAAACTCCACATTTTACGTGTCAAGCATTGAGTGAAGTATCAGTAATACTAGTTGCAATGTATTAAGTTACTACCATGTACCAAATAGAGGGTTAAATAAATGATATAATTGAGATCCCAACCCAGGTTTGGTTTAGAACCTGGTTTTTTTTGACTGTGCCAAATACAAGCAAGTTAAAGAAGGGAAATAAACAATTCATAGATAAATATTGCACATTTAGGGAACGGGCATCGTATTGTGTTTGGTCTGGGCTGCTGAGAATATCCACAGGTTATATACATTTTTCCTTGCTCTACAGCGTGTGGAGCTGTATATATTTTCCCCTGGAGAATATATGTGTTTGACATCCACACTATATAGTCCTCGTTTATTGCCAGGAACGATGATGTCTTATGATTTGCATTATGTGTGTACGTACACACACACCCATCTTCCTTTTCTGGACCTTCTGTTTACCTTAAGAGAAAGCATTTGTTTTTGCACCAATTAAGGATTGCAGGATAAACATCTGTTAATGTCCCAGCCCCCGAGACTTCCACAGCTTCTGGATGTCAATTGAATGCGCAACCGCCACCCGCCACCCCCACCCGCGTTGACGTGCAGTGCCTAATCCCAGATAGTTTAGGTTGCACAGTCCAGGGCGTTTAATCGCATCCCACTTTTTCCTCCAGACCTTCCCCTTCACCCCCTCCCAGATGAACGGGCAAGGCCGAGAGCGGGCGGCCTGACCTTGGGTCATCTTCGCCCGTGGAACTGCGGTGTGACCTTGGGCAAGTCCCCCGCTCTCCCTTCGCCAGGCCGGGTAGCTGGGGAGCCGGATCTCCGCCCCGGCCGCTGCTCAGCCGAGCGGGGCGACCGTGCATCCGCACCCCTTTCTCCCCGGACTTCCTCCGCGCACGCCCCACCTTCCCAACCCCTACGCTCCTGGCGTTGCGACCGCCTCCATTCGCACGGCCCTTTCATTCCAGACGCTCGTTTACGCCGCGCGGACTGGGAGGGTGCGATTCCCGGACGCGGCCTGCGCTGCGAGCGCGCGGCCGTCCCGCAGGCCGGCGCGGCTTTACGCCGCTGACGCAGCGCGCCCAAGATGGCGGCGCGGTCGTCGTCGGGGGTGGCGGCGGCAGAGGGGGCGGCGGCCGTGGCGGCAGCGGCGACGGCAGCCGTGACGGCGGCGGCGGCGCGGGGCCTGGGCCGGGGGGAATGAGGCAGCCGTGGCGGGCCAGCGGCCGAACCGTGTAGCGGAGAAGCGGCTTCCCCTCCCTGCTTCCCTTGGCCGAGCCGAGGACGCGCACGCGCGTCCGTCCGGAGCGGGCTCCCCACCCTCGACTCCCGCGACCCGCTCCGCACCCCCACCCGGGCCCGGAGGATGATGAAGCTCAAGTCGAATCAGACTCGCACCTATGACGGCGACGGCTACAAGAAGCGGGCCGCGTGCCTGTGTTTCCGCAGCGAGAGCGAGGAGGAGGTGAGGCTCCGGGCCCGGCGGGCCGGGGGTCGCCGGAGTCGGCGGCCACCGCCAGCCGAGGCGCGGGGGGCGCGGCCGCCGGGGGAGGGTGTGCTGCCGCCCCTGGCAGGGCCGCTCCTTTCGTCTGAATGAAGTTCCGACGGAATTTCTTGAACCAAGGAAGAGAGAGGAAAAAGGACGGTGGGCGGAGGGGAAGCGGGTCCGAGCGTGGCCACACGGCACCGATCCGGCCGAGGGAGCTTCAGAGCCCGTCGCCTGTCATAGGGGAGAGTGGCGGCGGAGAGAAGGCGGTGGGTGGGGAAGTGTGTGGCTTTCGTGCCAGGCCTCCAGCTTTGGATCCAGGAAGGGCAGCTCAGCACTTGTCAGCCCGCACATGTGTGCAGAGGCTGCGGTGCACGAGGCGCAGGCCGGCCCTTTGTGCCAGAGAAATAGTCCACTTCACTGGCGGGTTTCGGGGTTGCAGAGGGATTATGTGTGTCTGTGACCCCAAGGGGGGGGGGGGGGGTGTTGGGAAGATTTAAGGCGTAGTGCAAAAGCCAAAGCTAATTGTTTATTTTACAATGCGCTGGGTAGCCCCTTCTGGTGTAGCTGAGAAGAAAGGACATTTGATAAGATAATTTTTATGGGCTGAAAATATTTCATTTTCATTGGGAAGGCCAAAGGCGGTGTTTCAGATCTGTGCCCTGACATTGCCCTATAGGAAGGCCTTTAGGATTAAATTTGCTAGCTAAATAGAAATGCTTAAAATCAGTTTTTGCTTGGGGTACTTAAAAAAAAAAATCTCAGCTTTTCAGAGCCGTTTCTGTGGTGATAAAGGGAATTTAGAGAAGGCAGACGTTTTTGTAAATCCACAAAGAATTAGCTGCTTTGGAAATTCATAAGATGCCTGTGGGAAAGCGTTTGTCTCCTGTGCATGGGGGTAAAATGGCAGTTAAAGTGGAAACAATGAAGGACAGTGAAATTCAATATGCTATATTCTGGCATTCAGCAGTGAGCTATCGCGGCAGGCTACAAGTACAGTGCATGGTGTTGAAATGGGGGGAGCGGAACTTGACCCGTTAGTTATGAAAAGAAGCTGTGATGAAAGAGACAGATGGATTGCCAAGAGTTGCTGTCCAGAGCTATTTAGGAGGAAGTGGGACTTTAAATTATTGCCTGAAAAAATTTAGTAAAGCAGTAATTGTGCTGTTGAGGGACTGTGTGTGTGTGTGTGTGTGTGTGTGTGTGTGTGTGTTCCTTTTCAGCAAAACAGAAGGAAATGGAATTTGGAAATACATACTTTGTGTCCTATCATATATTGTAAAAGTCCCCCAAACAGATGCCTGGTAATAGAGGTACTAAGTAGGGCCATGTTGTAAATTACATAGTTTTGGAATACATACTTGAGTAAGGTAAAATTGTTGGTGGTGTTTACTGCTCCACAGGCTTTGTTCTCTTATCATATCATATTATGGGAAATCAGATGGGATCACAGGCTGTTTTAACTGGAGGGAAAATTAATTAGCATAATAACATGTCTTCAGTACTGTGGTTAAGTCTGTGAGCACCCCAATTATAAGTAGAAGGGTGTATAATTTAGTTGTGTGAAGGATGCAAGACTTTATTCATTTTTAAAAACTCATACTAGAAATTGAGAACATGTGAGTATTTTGGATAAATTGGCAACTCTTTATAGGCCATACGCAAACTAAAACTTGATTTTCCATTTTCTGTTAGTTTTATTATGTACTGACATTAGCCATTAGCAGGCTTAATGTTAAAACATTTGACTGATTGTGGAGTTTCCTTGAATTTCTTTTTGAACATTGGTTAATGAGCAGAAGATTCATGCAAATTTTTAATTACAGATTCAGTGGATGTTACAGCTAAAAGCCCAGAAAGAACAAGAAAATTAATGAAATGCACCCATTTTAGACTTGTTCAGTTCAACTAAACAAGTATGTATTAAGAGCCTACTCTGGGTGCAGAACCCTATAATGTGGGATTTAAAGATAAACATCCTTCCCTGTCCCCCCAAATTGAGTACTTATTGATGGGATCCCTTAATTGGGAGGGATTTTGGACCACAAAATAATCTCTAGGGTGTCGTTCAACTCTCAGATTACATAATTGTGTTAGAAGGGAAGTAATTTGTTAGTTCCGGGAGAACTTTTATGTTCTCAATAGAAGTGCCAGAAACTGGAAGTATTAGCTGCCACATATTGTGGGAATGTGAAATTCAAACTCAGTAGGACATTCAGCCTGGTTTTATTTTGTAATGGGAACTTATGGCTTTAATCAAGATAGAATAGTTCATAGAATATTATTAGTATTAATATAACAGTAATATAAATATAAATGGAACTCTGGTTAATAAATTCAATTAACCAGTGTCAGGAAACATACATACCATGTAAAGAAAAAGAGATAGAAAATACTAGCAGGTAGTAGACTGTGAATCAGACCTTCTAACGTTTTTTTTCAGCCCCAGGAAATTTTACTTATAAGATCCACGTTAGGAAGTGGGAACATACTCAGCAAGTGAACTGAGCAAGTTTATTGAGATAAAAGGAAACAGACATGTAGGGAGCTTGGAGTCTAGTGGGAGAGATAGAAGAAACAGGCCCAACAGCATGAAGACAAGGAATTTCCGTTCCTTCAAACCTCTGGCTGTTTTTCCTGTTGATAAATAAGAATCAATAGCCGGAAAATTCCCCCCCCCCCCCCCACTTACAAGTTTTACTGATTGTTAATTTTGGGGCATTCATGATAAGTAACATATTTATTACAGTACTTTGAGCCTGGTACACAGTAGAGAGTCTTTTACCGAGCCACTGCTTTAACCAACTTGGTGCACTGAATACTTGGTGTTGCCCTCTCCGCCACTGGGTCTGATATAACCCCCCAACCATGAGGCCTCCCAGCCAATTGTGTGCTTACAAAGATTCAGTTATATTTATTCCTGTATTTGTTTATATTCATCATTCTTGTTATTGTAATTCTGCAGTGTAATTAAATATGATGTAAGCCCATCAAATTTGAATTCAAAAAGAATGGTTTTGTATTTCAAATGCTTTATTTATTTATTAAAAATTTTTTTTAACGTTTATTTATTTTTGAGAGAGATAGAGACAGAATGTGAGTGGGTTAGGGGCAGAGAGAGAGGGAGACACAGAATCCGAAGCAGGCTCCAGGCTCTGAGCTGTCAGCACAGAGCCTGACGCGGGGCTCTAACTCATGAGCTGTGAGATCATGACCTGAGCCGAAGTCGGATGCTCAACCGACTGAGCCACCCAGGCGCCCCTCAAATGCTTTAGAATGACTCAATTGCAAGTCATTAAAAGAAATTACTGCTCAGTTATATGGGTAAGCAAACTGTAAGAGTTGGAAAGGGAGTCTTGAAAGTCTAGAGGGACTCTGCACATAGATCTGCACATGAATGTTTTCAGGGTGTTTTTTTTTTCTTTATAGAAACCTGAACTGGAAAACATAGGTCATGATGGGTGTGGTATGTGAAAGACAACTCACGGTTCAATAGTAGGCCTACATTTAAGATAAGATCTTGGACCCACAAAAAAGATTAGCAAATACATATGCGTGTATATTTTTAATCTGCCGTATCTTCCAGTTAATATTTTATCCAAAACAGTATAGAAGACTGAAACTGATCTCTTGAGTAAGACTTTATTGTTCTGGATTGGGTAATATAACATTCATCTTTGTCCTGTTATTCAACTTTGCCTCTCCGAAAGCACTTCCAGTTGTGATTTTCCTTCTTCCCCCTTTTTGGAGCCTCTATAATGACAGGAAGTGAGACACACTAGGAGTGGGCTTGCTTTGTACCCTCCCCAGAGTGGAGTGGGGGGAGTATAACAGGCCTTTTAGACAGTTGAACTATCTAGCAGTGTGAAATACTCACAAAGGCCAGTGACACAGGCTATACACCAGATGATGTCACAGTCCCTAGGAAAGTTAAAGCTGTGCCTATTGGGTCTGTTTTTACTCAAGGGAAAAAAAAAGTACTGATAGGATCTTTCTCAGATTTCCCTGTATATTAAAAATTAAAACTGCTTTTATTATTTTTTAATTTTTATTATTTTTTAAATTTGTTTTTTTATTTTTATTTTTATTTTATTTTTTTTTTCAACGTTTATTTATTTTTGGGACACAGAGAGACAGAGCATGAACGGGGGAGGGGCAGAGAGAGAGGGAGACACAGAATCGGAAACAGGCTCCAGGCTCTGAGCCATCAGCCCAGAGCCCGACGCGGGGCTCGAACTCACGGACCGCGAGATCGTGACCTGGCTGAAGTCGGACGCTTAACCGACTGCGCCACCCAGGCGCCCCTTAAATTTGTTTTTGAGAGAGAGAGAGAGAGAGAGTGAGAGTGCACAAGCAGAGGAGGGGCAGACACAGAATCTGACACAGGTTCCAGGCTCCGAGCTGTCAGCCCAGAGCCCGACGTGGGGCTCGAACTCATGGACCTCAAGATCATGACCTGAGCCAAAGCTGGATGCTTAACCGACTGAGCCACCCAGGTGTCCCTAAAACTGCTTTTAATAAGAAAGGACAATACTGTCTTTAAGGGTCTTTGGTTTGTTGGGCTTTTCCATCTCTTGGCAAGGGGTTGCCGTTTCATTTTCTCAGCTCCTTGAACTCATGAGGTTGGGTGTGTAGATGATTGATACAGGAGATCCTCAGTGGGCAGAGACTCTGGTGGCCTTAGTGTTTGTCAGTAAAACTGACTCCTAGAGGAGCAGGTGGAAGGACGTCACTGCAAGACCACACCTTCCCCTGGGCTCTAGACAGGGGAGTAAAACACGGGTGGTAATCCCAGAGGCGATAACCATGACGAAGAGCTTCCAGTAGATCCCAGGCTGTTTGGAGAGTCTTTTTGTAACAGATCTTGGTGATTGTCCGGTATTACATTGTTCTAAGATCAGGATGGGTGCGTTGATCCAGTCACCTGACTGGACATTTCTGTTCCTCATTTCTCTGTCTTTCCTGGAGGCTTTCTTGTGTGTGTGTTCCCTTGTGCCTACCTAATAATACCGGTTAGTCAGTTAGACACTTCTCCCACTACCTCCTTTTCTGCCTGTTTCCTGAGATGTGACTTCTGTTCTGAAATCATACTGCAATCTCCATTTTCTCCCATTCTTTGCCCTAACCTTTTTTTTTTTTTTTTTTTGCTTTTGAGCAATTCTCATTTCTCCGTAAATATAGTGTTGCCTATCTACTTTGTGTGAAGCAATCTATATTTTTCTTCATAGCCTAGTACAGAAAGGAAGGGCCCTTGTTCGAGAATACATTAGCTTATTCATTTTTTGAGAGCCCTATTATGGACCAGTCTCTGTGTAAGAACCTGGGAATTCCCAGGTAAATAAGGCTGTGGTTCCTCATGAAGCCAGCCTGTCTGCCTGCTGTGCATTTGTATGCACCCCCTCCCACCTGCCCAGGGGCCTCACTCTGATCGGTGTCCTGTCTTTCCTGCTTCCATTGCCTTTCCTTCTCTACTTTATCATTCCCAGGGCAAATAGGCTGTAGTATTTCCCATCTTTAAAGAACTGCTCCCTGGGGCGCCTGGGTGGCGCAGTCGGTTGAGCGCCCGACTTCAGCCAGGTCACGATCTCGCGGTCCGTGAGTTCGAGCCCCGCGTCGGGCTCTGCGCTGATAGCTCAGAGCCTGGAGCCTGTTTCCGATTCTGTGTCTCCCTCTCTCTCTGCCCCTCCCCTGTTCATGCTCTGTCTCTCTCTGTCCCAAACATAAATAAACGTTGAAAAAAAATTTTTTTTAAAGAACTGCTCCCTTGCCCCATGTTGCCTCCAGCTACCATCCCATTTCTCTCTTTTCCTTTTACAGCAAAACTTTTCTGTACTTGCTGTCTCCACGATCCCGGTTCCCATTCTCTCTCGAACCCATTCCAGTCAGGCACTCTTTCCTGTGATTCTGCCAGAACCAGTCTTTAAGATAACAAGTCAACAGATCCAGTTCTCAGTCCTTGTTACCCCATCTTTCCTTTCTTCCTGAATCACTTTCCTTACCTTGCTTCTAGGGTATCTTTCTAGTTCTTCCCTTTCTTTCTGGTTGTTCCTTGTTAGTATTGTTGTATTCCTCCTCATTTTCCTGACTTCTTCCATTGCAGTGCACGAGGACACAGTCTTTGAACCACCCTCCACCCCAACACGCACTAGTAGGTGACCTCATCTAGTCTCATCTTTAAGTACCGTATTTATACCGATTACTTTCGGCTGTCTCTGTTTAGCCCTAGTTTCTCTCCTGAAATCAGGGCTTGAATATCCTGCCGTCTACTCAGTATTTCCATTTGGGTATCTGATAGGCACCTCAAACTTAAAATACCCAAACTGAACTCTTGATTCCATCCACCAAAAAACAAACAGCAACAAACCTGCTTCTCCTACTGTTGTGCCTCTTTCAGTAAGTGAAGTCTCCATGCTACCAGTTGCTCAGGTTAGATATCTAGGAGTCATCCTTGGCTTCTCCCTTTGTCATACCCACGTCTAACCTGACAGCAGATCCTGCCTAACCTTAAGCCTTCAACCTCCACTGTGCTGTCCTACCCTAACCCATGATTGCCGCTTGTCTGGACTACTGCTGAATCTTCCTGACTGGTCTCCTTGCTTCTGCCCTCACTCCTCTAGTCTTGTCTACCACAGCTGCTGGAGTGATTCTTCCAACACAGAAGTCAGATCATGTCATTACTCTGCTCCAGTGGTATTCTGTCTCTGTGAATCCACAGTCTTCACCATGACCTCTAAGGCTCTGGATGTTTGGGTCCCCTGCCATAGCTCTGACCTCATCTCTTACCACTCTCCCTCTTACTCATTCCTCTCCTCCAGCCACACTGGCCTCTGTACTGTTTGTTCTCCGTATTACCTGCATGGCTAGCTCCCTTCTTTTGGGTCTTTGCTTAGTTTTCGTCTCATCAGACAGGTCTTTAACGATCATGCTACATAATACACCAGTCCATTGTCACTGTGTCTCTTAGGCTTTGTTTTTTCTTGGCAGCGCAAATCACCACCAAGACATGGTATGTACTCATTTGTTGTTGTCTGTTTCTTCTCACTAGAATATAAGCTAGTTCATGGGGATAGGAGTTTTTGTCTGTTTTATTCACTCCTGTATCCTTGTTGTTTAGGACATAGTATATGCTCAATACTATTTGTTGACTGTGCGAATGAATGAATGAACACATTGCCCCTGTTTTTAAGCTTACGGTCTAGTAGAGGAATTGAAAATACCCCAAATACACAGAATGCTAGGGTCTACCAATAATGTGGTGATAACAATGTTTCAGGGAAGTCTTCTCTTTTTTCCAGTATCTTAGTGACAAGGTGTCTGATAATGTTGAGTATCAGCCCAATGGGAGTGTATGTGTATTTGGTTGTAAATCTTTTTGGAATCTCAGTGGATCGTCCCATGACAGGGCAGTTAGGATTTCTTTCAGATGTTGAACTTGTGAATCTATGCCATCTTGCAGGATTTGTGTTGGATGGTTGATAAAATGTACTGATCCTCAATCCTAGCGATTCATCACCTGAGGAAAAGGATTTTCATTTTGCTGATAGCTTGGAACCTTTTATTTCTAAGTAAATAAATACATCAACAAACTATAATCAAGCAGTGGATAGCCAGGGCGCCTGGGTGACTCAGTTGGGTAAGCATCTGCCTTTGGCTCAGGTCGTGATCTCATGGTTTGTGAGTTCAAGCCCCGCATCAGGCTCTCTGCTAGCTGCACAGAGCCCACTTCAGATCCTCTGTCCCCTCTCTCTCTGTACCTCCCCCTCCCGCACGCTCTCTCTCTCTCTCTCTCTCTCTCTCTCTCTCAGAAAAAAAAAAAAAAATATTGTGGTTCATAGCCAACAGTGTATGTCAAATCTGGATTCCAAAGTTTAGTTGATAGTAGAGTAATTAATTTGAAAATGAAGGTTGATAGGGATGGTCATAATATTTTCCTGTCATCATCGTTTTGTTCCTTATCTAGGTCAAAGTGAAAGAGATATGATGTCAAGTTTGTGAGTGCTGAGTCTTGAAGTGTTTCCTTTATGGTGGTTAACGTACGAAACAGAACAAAGGAACCATCACAGGCAAAAAAGATATGTGGATAAAAGAATAAGGAATTGGATTTGGAAATAAAATCCCCACACCTAAAACTTAGTAATAAAACATATGCACCTGAAGACAACTTGTTGAGTAAAATCCTCTCAGACCGAAAAAAACTTCCTTGAATCCAGTTTGAGAATTTCTGCCCTAAAGTATCATGGCTCAAGAATGTCCACAGTCTTTTTCCCGGCCTTCTTGAAACCCTTGCTTCCTAGCTTACTGACCCTTTGAGTAGGGAAAAATGTTCATTCTTATATTCGTTCCTTCATTTTACAAACTTTATTGAATGCCTGCTTCTGGGCCAGACACTGTTCTTGGAATGCAGCTGTGAATGAGGCAGAGTGGAGGCTCTTGCTCTTGTGAAGTTTCTGGTAACAAATGCAGGGAGACAGTCAATGAGCAGAAATATCAGTGAACTTGATTTTAGGCAGTGATGATGCTGGGCAGGAGATAAGTGTGTGATGGTGCTGAGAGTGGGGAGGGGATTGGCAAATTGTGGCTGGGTGGGCTCTGAATGGCAGGGCAGGGGAAGAGCAATTACTGAGGCCCCAAGTGGGGGACGACTTTGGCCAGGAGGAAAAGCAGGAAGCAGGCCAGAGTGGCTGGCGGCCAAGTAGAGGAGAGTGGTGGGAGATATTGCAGAGGTGGGAGGCCACCATCTCCCATGAGGCTTTGTTACCCACCCTTCCAGTTCTCCTGGTTTTCCTTTACTCTGTCCTCCTCTGTCCCTTAAAGCAACCCAGCAGACGCGCCAGCAACAGCCCTCAAAACCACCTTCTTTCCCTTGACTGTGAGGCACAGAAGTGGTGGTGACAGGATGGTGAGAGTTTATTAAAAAAGGTTGTGGTTAAGAAATGTACAAGTGGTTGGGGCGCCTGGGTGGCGCAGTCGGTTAAGCGTCCGACTTCAGCCAGGTCACGATCTCGCGGTCCGGGAGTTCGAGCCCCGCGTCAGGCTCTGGGCTGATGGCTCAGAACCTGGAGCCTGTTTCCGATTCTGTGTCTCCCTCTCTCTCTGCCCCTCCCCCGTTCATGCTGTGTCTCTCTCTGTCCCAAAAATAAATAAACGTTGAAAAAAAAAATTAAAAAAAAAAAAAAAGAAATGTACAAGTGGAGAGAGAAGAAAGTACTGTACTGCAATCTTTTTAAAAGAGAAATCTGAAAGGACCCAAAGAAAAGACCCTAACGTTTCTTTACACAATCTTAGGGTAGTTTAGTCAGAAAAGCTACTTTGGATAGATAATATATGTGCCCAGTACAAAATTCAGAAGGTACAAAGAACATGGAGTGAAGGACTCAGGTAGTTATCTTATAAAAGATAAGACTGGTGCATTGTAAATGAAGGATTGAGGGGTATTTTTGTTTAATCGAGGCTTGCCATTTTTTCCTAGGAATATATTTGAATCCAGGCCACTTGGGCACCTATGATTTTTCAGCACTTACCTTTTTTTATTGAGGTTTGGTTACCTTAAGTGCCAGGGATCCTTCTAGAATGAAGAACTGCTGGGAATGGAGTGGTGTGTGTGTGTGTGTGTGTGTGTGTGTGTGTGTAGAATCAGTGTTCGCAGTGGGCTGTGTGTGTGTCAGGAAAGCACTCCCATGTAGAAGCTCCTTGTCTAACTGGCCTTCGGGCCCCTGAAAAGCAGCTTAGCAGTTGTCTGGGTCAGATGGGGTTTGCTGATTTCTAAGCTCTCATTGTTTGGACTACTCAGAGTCAGCCTTTTAAGCCAAAGTACCTTCCTAGCAATGTGCCTCTGTCCCCAGCTGTGGAACGGGGGGTAGGCAGCATTCTGAGTGGAATTGTGGCCTTCCAGCTCTTCCTGAGACAGACTGTGAGATACTAGAAGGTGTGTGTTGGTCTCTGGACCCACTTCCTGGCACAGAGCTCCTGATCCTCTTGTGATTTCTTACACGATAACATTAGGAGCATCTCTTGCTCTAATATTGGTCTTTGACCTCTATTCCTGACGCAGGGCTCCTGAAACTCATGTAATTTCCTGGGTGATAGGAGGGTCTTTGGTTCTAATGAGGCCATTCTGGGTGGGCTCCTGGATAGTTTCTGAGTGAAGGCTGGTCGCTAGAAAGACCAAGCCATGACTAGAAGCTTGACATTTTCAGCCCTGCCCCCCATTCCCTTGAGCAGGGAGAAGGGCTGGAAATGGAGTTAATGATCAATCATGCCTGTGTGATGAAGCCTCCATAAAAATCCTGATAGTACAGGGTTCGGAGAATTTCCAGGTTGGTGAACACATACTGGTGGGGGGGCTGGGGGGGTGACACACCCCACCTCTACCGGGACAGAAGCTCCTTGCCCTGTGTATCTCTTCACCTGGCTTTTCATCTGTATCCTTTACCATATTCTTCAATAAACTGGGAAACATAATGAAGTATTTCTCTGAGTTCTGTGAGCCACTCCAGCAGATTAATTGAACCCACGGAGGGGTTGTTGGAACCTCTGGTCAGTAGCCAATTGGTCATAACCAACACCGGTGATAACGTGGGCTCGTGACTGGCATCTGAAAGGGTGCTGGCAGTCTTATGGGACTAAGCTCTTAACCTGTGGGATGTGATGCTATCTTTGGGTTGAGAGATGCCTGTCAGAATTGAGTTAAATCATAGGACCCCTAGCTGGTGTTGCAGAGACCTGCTTGGTGTAGGGGAACCCCACTCATTTGGTGACCAGAAGTGCCCGAAGTGAAATGTGCTTTGTGAGTAGTGAAGGAGACTCTCAGGAAAGAAACACACAGTAGGGAAGAACTGGGGTTTTCCCTTTTCAAGTAGGAAGAAAACTGGGGTTTTTCCTTCTCATAAACTGTGCCTTACCCTTCTTTTCTATCTCCTTGCACCAGTCCCCCAAAAGGCTAACCCAGAGTTAGGTATGAGAAACCTAACTGAAGAAGATCATCATAGTGCGATGTCCTTATTTTATGAAATAGGAAAAAAAATTACCAGAATGATACAAAAATATTCATACGTGAGCACCAAAAGTATTTGCAAAACAAACATGAGTGGTCTCCCCCCCCCCCACCGCCATTTTTGACATTTTATCATTTGTATTGTGTGTGCTGCTGCTTTCTTATTAGCACAGTTCCCCAGAAGTGGACTGTGTGCAAATCGGGTTATGTATCTGAGGCAGATAAGATCATGCTTTTTGTGTGCTTTATCCAAATATACTTGAAGAAATTCTGAGGCAGTTTAGGATACTTTTTAACTCATTTTCAAAATGGGAAGTTAGTAACTCGATTATCATGAAACATTTTTGAGCACTTCCAAAAGGAGATAGAGTGAATGAATTTCTACTCCGGGTAAAAAAAATTATTACAAAACAATAAAAACTTAAATCTGACACAAGTAGAAACAAACTTATAGAGAAGACAAGACTATTATAAACATAGAAAAGAAATGATCCCTTAAATAGACTTTCTTTGTATACACTTAGTTGATCTCTTTGTTCATAAAACAGTCAAGTCCTTTTAAAGAACTGCTTGGAGGGACTCTTGGCTGGCTCAGTCGGTAGAGCATGTGACTTGTTCTCGGGGTTGGGAGTTTGAGCCCCATGTTGGGCTTAGAGATTACTTTAAAAAAAAAAAAAAAAAGGATGTGTTTTAGATGATATTAAAAAAAAAAGAACTGCCTGGAAAATCTTTTCTTAGTTGGTAATTTAACACTATTCTGACTTTCTCTTTGTTTCTTTCATTCTTTCTTTATTAAAAAAAAAAAATGTTTTTAGGGGGGCCTGGGTGGCTCAGTCGGTTAAGCGTCTGACTTCGGCTCAGGTCATGATCTCACGGTCCGTGAGTTCGAGCCCCGCGTCGGGCTCTGTGCTGACAGCTCGGAGCCTGGAGCCTGTTTCAGATTCTGTGTCTCCCTCTCTCTGACCCTCCCCCGTTCATGCTCTGTTTCTCTCTGTCTCAAAAATAAATAAACGTTAAAAAAAAAATGTTTTTAATGTTCATTTTTGCGAGAGAGAGAAAGAGAGACAGAGACCGAGTGTGAGTGGGGGAAGGGCAGAGAGAGAGAGGGAGACACAGAATCAGAAGCAGGCTCCAGGCTCTGAGCTGTCAGCACAGAGCCCGACGTGGGGCCTGAACCCACAAACCTCGAGATCATGACCTGAGCCGAAGTTGGAGGCTTAACTGACAGAGCCACCCAGGTGCCCCTCTGATGTACTTTATGAGAGCAGCTTAGCAGTGATGAACAGAAATGGATATGAACTCAGACATACAGTGCTTCTACTTCTGTTAAAAGGAAGAAATACATGGGGGCACCTAGCTGGGTCAGTCAGAGTGTGCGACTCGTGATCTCACGGTCATGAGTTCGAGCCCCACGTTGGGTGTAGAGATCACGAAAAAAATTAAAAACAAAGGAAAGATAGTGATTTTCCTTTGAATATTTAGGAATCCTAATAAAATATGCCTTAAAAGAAGTTATAGAACACTTTATTTTTGTGAGTAGCTTGAAATACTATATTTTGAATGATTGGAATTTTAATTATATTTCCTTCCTCTTTGCAGAAATGACTTGGTTGTTAGACTTATATTCAGTCATCATTTGCTAAATGTGCTGAGCCCTCACTCAGGGCTTTTACACCTATCACTGTAGTGATTTTTTTTCCTGGGAGGTTTTGTACTTTGGGGAGACTGCCTTTAATAATAATAATAATAATAATAATAAGATGAAACTTTTAGATTTTATTGGTAAAATGAGTTAGAAAAAGAATCCAGAAAGTTTCTGTGTGTAATAATTATATTTCTATGTTATTTAAATAAGTTCACCAACTATTTTTTTTAAATGTTTTTAATGTTTTTTTATTTTACTTTTGAGAGACAGAGGCAGCATGAGTGGGGGAGGAGCAGAGAGAGAGGGAGACACAGAATCTAAGCCGGCTCCAGGCCCCGAGCTGTCAGCACAGAGACCAATGTGGGGCTCGAACCCACAAACTGTGAGATCATGACCTGAGCTGAAGTCGGACGCCCGACCGACTGAGCCACCCAGGCGCCCCATAGGGTTCATCAACTATTTAATAAGGATGTAGCTTGGGATCATCCTTGTGCTAGACACCATGAGTGATTTTTTTCAACAGAATTGTTTTTTAATTACAAAAATAGTTGTCATATATCTATAAAGAATACTCTAAACTGAGGAGGTTAAGATGTGTAGAACAGAATGTGTGCTCCTAAGGGGCTGTGAGCTGTTGGCAGGATGTAGTGTAGAATGTAAAATATAAGCCTATTAGAGAAGTGATGGAGAGGAGTGTTTAAGGGAATTTGGGGGAGTCTGTGAAGATGAGCTGAAGTGTCAGGAGCAGTTTTATGGAGTGTGTGGGGCCATACCTAGAAGTCTCGGTTAGATTTGGGTAGCTGATGAAGAATATTCCAGGTGGAGGACATCGGGCCAGATAGGTGACCTCATGGAAAGTCAGAAGCCTTTGGAAACCTGTTTGCCCTGAAGAGTCATGAGGACCACAGACTGATGGCTCATGGCTGTGTTTGGGCTGCAAGATGATTAAACAATTTTTTAAAATTAGTTGCCAATATTTTAATATTGAAAATGTTCAAATAAGAAACCTGGTCTTTAGGTTTCTTGGAAAATCAGAAGATCTGGCAGTTCTGGGCCAGCTTTCCTGTATGATGGCTGTAGCCAGAGCTGACTGGTGGCTGCCCTTTGGACTGTCCACCCCTCTTGAGTTGGCCACAGTCCTTGCCACTCCACGTGGTCCCTTTGATATCGAGGCCCAGCAACAGCTACCATTTATTGTGGTGGCTGAGGTGTTACTGCCTCCCTGAGGTAGCGCTAAGAGGAAGGTCAAATAGTTCTTGTACCCTTGTAAATTTCACTCTGAAGTGGAAGGGTGGAGATAAAAGGGCTACATGTTTCAAGAAAAATGGGAGAGTGCCTATTTCCTTATGGAGATGGAAATACTCCTACCTCTTTGCTTTGGACCCATGATGAGTCCTTGTCAGAATAGTCTGACTGACTTCACACACTTGTGCCCCCTTGCCCAGGCCTCATAGAGTAGCATTTGAGTTTTGATGTTTGTAGTGGTTAAGAGCTTGGGCCCTGGAGTCAGACAGACATGGGTTGGAACCCTGGCTCTTACACTCACTACGCCGGTGATCTTAAGCAAATTACTTTATGTCTCTTTGCCTCGTCTTCCCTCTTGTAGCAATAATAGTACCTCCCTATTTTATTGTATTGTCGGAGAACTGAGGAAAATCACTTAATATATAGAACATTTAGCCCAGGGCCTGGCACCAGTTAACACTCAGTGTCAGCTATGTAAATAGAAAGCTAAGAAAAAGGCAGTTTCTGACTTCATTGTAACCTGCGCTTGTAGTGAATTGTGAGAAGAACGTTGTGGCATTTGTGAGCCCCGGTTTGCATTTGTTTATGAGTTCGGTTTGTGCTTCTCGAGCAGTACCACACGGGGCTGCATTTCAGTGAATGAGGCCGACACAGGCCCTGCTTTCATGTTCTTGCAGTTTGACGGTGGAGATCGATAACTAAACCAGCAATTGCAGTACGGTGTGATATTTGAAGTAGAAGATCTTAAAATAGAGTCCTTCAGTGGTTCTCTGGTTTCGTCATCTTCTATGACAGTTTCAGCGTGAGGAGAGGTACCAGATGGGGCAGAGTACTTGGTGCCGGTGGGTCCTGTTCATAAGAGCACGGCATTGTTAAGTAGTATACATCTTTCCTCAGATCATCATTTATGGAGCACCTACCATCATTTAGGCAAATGTCCAAGCCTGACAGAAAAAAGAGAAAGAAGCCTTTCTCTGGATAAAGAAAGCTTTTGTCCTCAGCCGGCCTACCCCCACTCTGTCCCAGATCTGTACTTGGAGAAAGAGAAAGTAAGAGGGTCTCACCCAACCAATGTCTGAGAGAGGAATAAAGACACTCCTCATCCCCAAGGACTTGAAAACAAGAAACTCAACAGAAAACCCTACCAGTTTGGAACCTTGGAGCTGCCACTAGAACCAGGAAAATCCTTCAGAATTTAACTTTTTATTTCATGGTATCAATACTTTGTACCATTAAAAACTAGTACTTTATTGCATGTCTAAGAAAGTATTTTAAGTACATAAAACTGATTTAACAACTTACATTTTATTTAAAATAGTCCCTGTGGGGGCGCCTGGGTGGCTCAGTTGGTTAAGCGTCTGACTCTTGGTTTTGGCTCGGGTCATGATCTCACAGGCCCCACATGGGGCTCTGTGCTGACAGCGCAGAGCCTGCTTGGAATTCTCTGGCTCCTTCTCTCTCTGTCCCTCCCCCACTCATGCACTTGCTCGCATGCTCTCTCTCTCTCTCTCTCTTTCATAAAATAAATAAACTTTACAAAAAATTTTAAAAATAATCTTTGTGGATTAGTTTTATAATAAAACAAAATTTTTAAACTAGAAATACAGTGCTGTGTGAGAAAGAAGTGGGGGGATGAATTCTTTGGTTTTATAAGGTGTGCGTCTGGGACGGACTTGGCAGAGGACTTGATTAAGGGACTTGGGGGGAGGGTATGCTGTGGCCAGACTGGGCAGAAGAGGCCAAGGGCAGCTGAGGCAATAGCACACACATTAGAGCCTCTGGAGGAGAGTTTGTGGGCCCTGGTGCAGGGATTTAGAGTGTATTGAACGATTGATTTCTCTGGCAGAAAATCGGAGCATAGAGTGTTTGTAGAGTCATTCTGAGAGTGACTCTGCAAGTGGGTATGTCTCTGACGAGAGGGATAAGTGCTTTTTATTTCTAGGGTCTCTCGTCAGCTCTTCTTTCCTCAAAGCATTCTTCTTTTTTGGAGAAATCCTCTTTTGGAGAGGAGGAAGGGCCCACACTACCATCCCCAAAACTGAATGGCCAGTGCGCTAGCTCCCTTCTCTGGTGTGCCTGTGTGGATGCAGGACTCAGGCTCTGTTAGTTGGTGGCTCAGTGCTTGGAATCTGGGTCCTGAGAAGGCTGTGGGGAGTGTTGGGGAAGGGGAGTGGCTACCTTGCTAACCAGATATTTGTGTTTTAGATCCTGGCTGAGGCTCTAGCTGCCAGTCCTGGAGTGCCTTGGTGTGGGCTTATCTTCCCAGCCTGGCCTTCTAGTCCCTGCCTCTCCAATTATCTGAGCCTGTGGTATTTCTTTCAATACATTTCCTTTGGCTACAGATGGCCAGACTTGGTTTCTGTTGCTTGCAACCCAAGAACCCTGTCTTATGCCTTGGGTAGTTTTTAAGGTAACGTCCTCACTAATTCAGTACCCCAGAAGAAATGTGTATGCGTTGAGTCCAAATTATCTTATCTTATCTTATCTTATCTTATCTTATCTTATCTTATCTTTTATCTTTTCTGGGAGAGCTTTAACATTTTTCTATTTTTTTCTGTGGTAAAAATTTCTTCCTGCTAAAGTAATGGCCAAAGAATAATCCAGTCAGATTAGAGCCAGTGTAGCTAACATTGGCCTGAACACTGGTGTTTTTACTAAATGCTTATCAGCATAATCATACCCTCCCTACCCTTGATGCTTATAGTTTCTCTTTTTAGAATTGTCCTAAAGAATATCTGAGGATGTGTGAATTTTTAATATTTTAAACCTTGTGGATGTCAAGGACCAGATTAAAAAATGTTTTTTTTTTTTTAATTAAAAAAAATATTTATTGGGGCGCCTGGGTGGCGCAGTCGGTTAAGCGTCTGACTTCAGCCAGGTCACGATCTCGCGGTCCGTGAGTTCGAGCCCCGCGTCAGGCTCTGGGCTGATGGCTCAGAGCCTGGAGCCTGTTTCCGATTCTGTGTCTCCTTCTCTCTCTGCCCCTCCCCCGTTCATGCTCTGTCTCTCTCTGTCCCAAAAATAAACAAAACGTTGAAAAAAAAATTTAAAAAAAAATATATTTATTTATTTTGGGGGAGAGTATAAGCTGGGGAGATAGAGGGGGACAGAGGATCTGAAGCGGGCTCTGCACTGATGGCCTGTCAGCACTGAGCCCAATGTGGGGCTAGAGCTCACAAACTGCGAGATCATGACCTGAGCGGAAGTTGGATGCTCAACCGACTGAGCCACCCAGGCGTCCCAGTGTTTTTTTTTTTTTAAGATTTTATTTTTCCAAAGTAATCTCTGCACCCAACATAGGACTTGAACTTATAACCCAAAGATCAAGAGTTGCATGCTCTACCTACTGACTGAGCCACCCAGGCACCTGAAAAATGCTTTTTAAATGCAGGATTATGAAAGCTCTAGGATGTTTCTTAAAATACACATTGTAGTCTCCCAAGTTCTATCTTGATCAACAAGAATTTATTGAGGCCTTTATATAAAGCACTATTCTAGATGCAGTGATGATTTTTAATACTGGGGATGTGTTCCTTGGTCTCCAGGAAGAATGCTTTTCTATATTGATAATTAAATTTTCTTTAGGCATTTCAGTGCAGTTGAACAACCGGCTATTTTGTGTCTTAAGTGGGGGCAGATAGACAATTGGAAGAGACAGGACTAAAGTACATGGTACAATTAGAAGTATAGAGAGGCTGTGCTTTGGAGGGACTTCATGTTGGAGACAGAATGCTGAAGTAGTCAATCTTGGGCTTTAGGAGATGGATAGGATTTAGGTAGGTAGGAAGGAGGAGAACAGGTATGTTTAGAAGGGGATCCAGTATGGTTTTGGGTTGATTAAGAGTGGTTTCAGGAAAGAAGTGAATTTTAATCTGAGATAGCAGGGTGGAGAAAAGAAAAAAACCTAGAGCCTGAATTATATTGATGTGAATTTGAGAAAACTCCTTCCAGATGGCCCCATGCATTCTGAGAAGGAAAATGTATATACTGAAAGGGGTCTGGTCAGAGGTATTTTAGAGGTGAGAAAAAGTCTGACAGACTGGTATGGTTGGGATCAAAATGATTGTTTTTTAAGTTTGGAGGTTGAATGGTATGTATCCTCACGAGCAGTTGTGGGCCTGCTGTGTATAGAGCACCATGGAGAATAAACTATAAACAGGAAGGAGAATTTTAGAACTCTGGAAATTTAAATCCTATCTTCAAAAGAGAGGCTAGAAGCATTTATATTTTTTGTATTTCCCTATGCCTTTGCATGTAGGAGCTGTAGAGAGGAAGGGGAACAGAAGAGATGTTTCAAGGGTGGGGACTGATTCAAGAGCATTATGTAAGGTCAGAGGAGTCCGTGTTTTCATCTGTAAAGTGGGAATAAGTAGCACCTAACTCATGAAGTTCTGTGAAACTTGAATGAGGGAAGATAAAGCGCCTCCCAGGTACTTGTGGAGCACTCAGGAATTGTTAGCCATTGTTACTAAGACAGGATCCACTGAAGGAATCACGGTGGTCAACAAATAATTATGAGGCAGTGAGATAAGTGTTGTAAAGGGACCCTGTCCAGAATGCTTAAGGCATGGTGGGGTGACTAATACTGAATTGGGAAGTTGGAAATAGTGGGAAAGGAGTAAATCTGGGTGTCGAAGGGTGAGTAGAGGTTTGCTTCCACTACATTAATACAGATTGTGCAGATCTTGAAAAAATATCAGATCCCGATCTTAACAGCCTAGCACACTGCACAAAGATAGGCTTTAGTGTGATGTGTGATCCAAAAGCGTAGGAATTGGAAAAGAAAGAATTTAAATGGAGCAAATTGTAAAAAGGATTTATTTATGGGGTGCCTGAGTGGCTCAGTCGGTTAAGCATCCGACTTTGGCTCAGGTCATGATCTTGCGGTCTGTGAGTTCAAGCCCTGTGTTGGGCTCTATGCTGACAGTTCAGAGACTGGAGCTTGCTTTGGATTCTGTGTCTCCTTCTCTCTCTACCCCTGCCCTGCTTTCTCTCTCTCTCTCTCTCTCTCTCTCTCTCTCTCTCTCTCAAAAAGAAATAAATATTTAAAAAATTTTTTTAAAAAAGGATTTATTTATTTACTTTTATTTTTTTTAATTAAAAAACTTTTTTTTTTTAAGTTATTTTTGAGAGAGACAGAACACAAGCAGGGGAGGGGCAGAAAGAGAGAGAGACACAAAATCTGAATCAGGCTCCGGAGTCTGAGCTGTCAGAGGGCTTGAACTCACAAGCTGCAAGACCATGACCTGAGCCAAAGTCAGACGCTCAACCAACTGAGTCACCCAGGCTTCCCCAAAAAGGATTTAAATGCAGGAAATGAAGCTATATGAGTTTGCTTTCAAAGGGCTTTATCTTCGGAAGGAGGGAAGAATCTTTACATTTGTAAGCCTGGAAGTAACCTTAGACAACATCCAGCCACTTCAGTGAGATAAGGGAACTGAAACCAAAAGGGTGTTCAGAGCTGTCTACTGTGGTATTTCTGGTGAAATAATGTGTCCAAAAGAAGAAAAGGGCACAGTTTTTTTCTGACAGATCCACAAGAAGAAGGTGAATAAGTGGAAAGGAAGAAATGTGAATAAAGATATATTTCTAAAGCTGTCTCCCAGCACCAGCATGGAAAACAAAACAAAAAGCAGGTGGAATGAGAGGTTGTGATACAATTATAGAAATAAAATCTATACTGACTTTAGCAGCATCTATTGGTTATTGTCACTTTTGGCTGCAGCTGCTCACACATCCCAGAGCCAGCACATGTGTGTTGTGGGAAGAAGTGAATTTATCAGAAACATGGATATTTTTGGCAAATTTTGAATGCCAAAAACTTATTTTGGAAGGCAGTTTTATTAGTCTTTCTTACATTATAATGATATTTCACACTCGTTGTAGTGAATTTGGAAAACTTCCCTTCTTTTGAGCCCACTGGGTTGTAAATTACCAGAGATCTAATGCGTCTCTCCTGCTTCTAGTTTATCTTCCCTGGTGCCTACATGGTGCTTTATACATGGCAGGCTCACAATTGTTGGGAGGATAAATACCTATTCTTTAATTTCTTCCAAAACATAAGGAGGAAATTCTTTAATCATTATGGTTTTTGTTTTTTACAGCATTGTGATTGGTTTAAATACAGTTTTGTAAACTGGTTTTTCATGTATGATAAACATTTTTTTTCCTAATCTGAACTCAGCATATACATTTTAATGTCTGTGTGTCCATTGAATAGATTAAATAATTTATTTAAATGTTCCTCTGTTGTTGTAAATGCCGTGTAAATGACATTGTTAAATCACAAATATAATATTGGCAGCCACAGTAATTACTGTTTTATCTTTCTCCAGTCTCACAAAATACACATTTTTTTTGAAGATGACAGCCCACCATCTTAAAGAATTGCCACCGTCTTCCCCCAGTGCTCATTAATAAGAAACAAGTGTGAGATTTAGTGAAAAGATTGGTGGTACTTTACACTTTTTACAAATCCACAAATATTCTTAGATAATTGATAGCTGGGTTTTCATATCTGCTTTCAGTACAGGTTCAGTGTTTTGATAGGTTGTTTTGAAGTATCTGAAGAAAATTGAGTCTCACACAGACTATGTAGTGAATTATTTTGTAGAATGTTCCTTAACTTGGGTCTCATGGTTTCTTATGATTAGATTGAAGTCATGCATTTTTTTTTAATTTTTTTTTTTTCTCAACGTTTTTTATTTATTTTTTTTGGGACAGAGAGAGACAGAGCATGAACGGGGTAGGGGCAGAGAGAGAGGGAGACACAGAATCGGAAACAGGCTCCAGGCTCCGAGCCATCAGCCCAGAGCCTGATGCGGGGCTCGAACTCACAGACCGCGAGATCGTGACCTGGCTGAAGTCGGACGCTTAACCGACTGCGCCACCCAGGCGCCCCGAGGTCATGCATTTTTGGCGATAATGTCTCAGAAGTGATGTCCCCTTGTCAGTGCATCGTATCAAAAGGTACATGATGTCAGTATAACTTATTGGTGATGTTAACCGTGATTGTTGGGTTAAGGTGAGGTCTGTCTGGTTTCTCCACTATAACATAGTTACAAATCTTTTTTTCTGTTGTTGAGCACTTTTGAGATTTACTTTCTTAGCAACTTTCAAATAACTGTATACAACAGAGTATTGTTGTTGTTGTTGTTGTTTTTAAAGCAAACCTCACTTTATTTAGCTCACGATTTTGTTGGTCAGCTGCATAGTTTTTGTCCTCTGGATGAGCTCAGCCGATCTACATCTCTCATACATACTTCTGTATAACCTGGATCATGTGGGGGGGGGGCCCCATCCGTGTGTCTGGTTGTTGGCCAGTTCCAAGCTGCGTTACCTTGATTTCCCTCCAGGTGTCCTCTTATCGTCCTGGGGGATAGCTCAGGTCCACTCACATGGCCATCTTGGAATTTCAGGAGTTTGCAGCCATTCTTTCAATCTATGTCAGTCTTGATTTAAAGGTTATTTACATGGGTGTATACACATTGTCCAAATGTATACTCAAAACCAGTATGTTTTACTGTATGTAAGATTTGTCTTTTTTTTAATTGTGATTTTTTTTCTTTTTTTTATTATTTTTTCAGTATATGAAATTTATTGTCAAATTGGT
>NW_024412394.1:1443758-1482680 GCF_014898765.1 Herpailurus yagouaroundi | reverse complement strand
TAACTGAAAGTTTGTAGCTTTTGACCCTGTTCACACCCTCCCATCCCCACCTCTCATAACCATCAGTCTGTTCTCAGTTTCTGTGAGTTTGTTTTTTAGATTCCACATGTAAATGAGATTATATAGTGTGTGTTTTTTATTTATTTTTACAAAGCACGATGCCCTCCAGGTTCATCCATGTTGTTGCAAATGGCAGTTTCTCTTTTCTTTGGCTGAATAATACTCTTATGTGTGTGTGTCGCATTTTCTTTATCCATTCATCCATCTGATGGACACTTAGGTTGTTCCCGTGTCTTGGCTATTGTGATAATGCTTCAGTGAACATAGGCATGTAGATACCTCTTCGAGGTAGTGATTTTGTTTCCTTTGGCTATACCCAGAAGTTGGATTGCTGGATCATATGATAGTTCTGTTTTTAATTTTTTGAGGAACCTCCATACTGTTTTCCATAATGGCTGCACCCGTTTACATTCCCACCAATAGCACACAGGTTCTCTTTTCTCCATATCCAATGCTTGTGATCTCGTCATTTTAATGACAGCCATTATAACAGGTGTGAGGTGATGCTCATTGTGGTTTTGATTTATATTTCTCTGATGATGTTGAGCATCCTTTCAGGTACCTGTTGGCCATTTGTATGTCATCTTTGAAAAAATGGTTTAAAATTTCCCTCCCCAACCCCTGAAAAAAATGTTTATTTAGTTCTGCCCATTTTAAAATCAGATCTTTTTCTTTCTTTTTTGTTTTGTTGTTGTTGTGGAGTTATATGAGTTCTCTGTATACTTGGGATATTACCCTTATCAGATGTATGATTTGCAAATGTTTTCTGTTATTTGGTAGGTTGCCTTTTTATGGTTTCCTTTGCTTGCAGCTTTTTAGTTTGATGTAATCCCACTTGTTTATTTTTGCTTTTGTTGCCTTTGCTTTTTTTTTTTTTTTAAGGAGTTTTATGATTAAAAAAAATATTTTTTAATGTTTATTTATTTTTGAGAGAGCATGCACGAGAGTGGGGAACAGGGGCAGAGGATCCGAAGTGTGCTCTGTGCAGACTGCAGAGAGCCCAATGTGGGGCTTGAACTCAACAACCCTGAGATCATGACTTGAGCCAAAATCGGATGCTCAACCAACTGAGCCACCCAGGCACCCCAGCACTTTTTTTTTTTTTTTTTTTTTTTTAAGTAAAATCTGTGCCCAACGTGGGGCTCAAACTCACAACCCTGAGGTTAAGACTTATATGCTCTACTGACTGAGCCAGAGTGGCACCTCTGTTACCTTTGCTTTTGGTCTCAAATTAAAAAAATCATTGCCAAGACTGATGTTAAGGAGCTTATCTGCTGTGTGTTTTCTTTTAGGAATTTTCTGATTTCAGATCTCACGTTAAAGTCTTTAATTCATTTTGAGTTAATTTTTGTGTATAATGTAACACAGTGGTCCAGTTTCATTCTTTGGCATGTGGCTGTCCAGTTTAACCAAGAGTTGGACGTTTAACCAACTGAGCCACCCAGGTGACCCTCCCAGCACCATTTATTAAAGAGACTGTCCTTTCCCTGTTACATATTTTTGGCTTCTTTGTCATAAATTAATTGACCATAAATTCATGGTTTTATTTCTGGACACTCTGTTCTGTCCCATTGATCTATGTATGTTTGACACCAATACTGTTTTGATTACTGTAGCTTGGTAATGTGGTTTGGAACTGGAACTGGATGCCTCCAGCTTTGTTGTTGTTTTTTTTCTTTTATAAAAAAAATTTTTTTTTACATTTATTTAGTTTTGAGAGACAGAGAGAGACAGAGCACAAGTGGGGGAGGGGCAGAGAGAGAAGGAGATACAGACTCCAAAGCAGGCTTCAGGCTCTCAGCACAGAGCCCGATGTGGGGCTTGAACCTACAAACCGTGAGATCATGACCTGAGCCGAAGTCGGACACCTAACCACTGAGCCACCCAGGCGCCCCAGCCAGCTTTGTTCTTCTTAAGATTGCTTTGGCTATTAGGGTCTTCTGTGGTTCCATACAAGTTTTAGGATTGATTCTTCTCTTTTTGTGAAAAATGTCATTCAAATTTGGGTAGGGATTGCATTCAGTTTGTAGATTGCTTTGGGTAGTATGGAGCATTTTAATAATATTAATTCTTTCATCCATCGTCATGGAATATCTGCCCATTTATTTGTGTCTTTGGTTTCTTTCATGAATGTCTTACAGTTTTCAGTGTACATATCTTTCACCCCCTTGGTTAAATTTATTCCTAAGTATTTTATTCTTTTTAATGTAATTGCAAATGGGACTTTCTTAATTTCTTTTTCTGATATTTCATTTTTAGTGTATAGAAATGCAGTTGATTTTTTGAATATGGAATTTGTATCCTACAACTTCATGAAATTTATTAGTTCTAACTTTGGCAGAGTCTTTAAGGTTTGCTTACATATAAGACCATGTTATCTGCAAATAGTCAGAGTTTTACTTTTTCTCTTCTGACTTGGATGCCTTTTCTTTCTTTTCTTTCCTTTCCTTTTCCTTTCCTTTTCCTTTCCTTTCCTTTCCTTTCCTTTCCTTTCCTTTCCTTTCCTTTCCTTTCCTTTCCTTCTTTCTTTCTTTCTTTCTTTCTTTCTTTCTTTCTTTCTTTCTTTCTTTCTTTCTTTCTTTTCTTTCTTTCTTTCTTTCTTTCTTTTCTCTTTCTTTCTTTCTTTCTTTTCTTTCTTTCTTTCTTTCTTTTCTTTCTTTCTTTCTTTCTTTTCTTCCTTCCTTCCTTCCTTCCTTCCTTCCTTCCTTCCTTCCTTCCTTCCTTTCTTTCTTTCTTTCTTTCACCTAATTGCTTTGGCTAGGGCTTCCAGTACTGTGTTGAATAAAAGTGGCAACAGTGGGCATCCTTGTTCTGTTCCTGATTTTGGAGGAAAAGCTTTCAGTTTTTCACCTTTGAGTATGATGTTAGTCTTGGGCTTGTCATATGTGGCCTTTATTATGTTGAGGCACATTCTCTTTTTACCCACTTTGATGAGAGTTTTTATTATGAATTGATGTTTAATTTTGTCAAAAGCTTTTTCTGTATCTACTGAGATGACAATATAATTTTCAGAATTAAAAAAAATTTTTTTAACGTTTATTTATTTTTGAGACAGAGGGAGACAGAGCATGAACGGGGGAGGGTCAGAGAGAGAGAGGGAGACACAGAATCCGAAACAGGCTTCAGGCTCTGAGCTGTCAGCACAGAGCCCGATGCAGGGCTTGAACTCACGAACCGCGAGATCATGACCTAAGCCAAAGTTGGACGCTTAACTGACTGAGCCACCCAGGCACCCCAAAAATTTTTTAATGTTTATTTTTGACAGAGAGACAGAGCATGAGCGGGGGAGGGGCAGAGAGAGAGTGAGACACAGAATCCAAAGCAGGCTCCAGGCTCTGAGCTGTCAGCACAGAGCCAGACACGGGACTCGAACCCACAGACCGCGAGATCATGACCCAAGCCATAGTCAGATGCTCAACTGACTGAGCCACCCAGGCGACCCAGAGATGATAATGTAATTTTTGTGTTTTATTTTGTTAGTGTAGTGTATTGTATTGATATGTGGAGGTCAAACTATCTTTACATCCTGGAATAAATCCCACTTGATTATGGTGTGTAAAATATTCAGTTCCTTTTTTTCTTTTTTTTTTGAATGATTAGTCTCAGTATGATGCTTCAGTAATAATATTAAAAAATACTTTGTTGGGGCGTCTGGGTGGCACAGTTGGTTAAGTGACCAAGTCTTGATCTTGGCTCTGGTCATGATCTCGCGGTACATGAGTTCAAGCCCCGCATCGGGCTCTGTGCTGATGGTGTAGAGCCTGCTTGGGATTCTGTCTCTCCTTCTCTCTGATCCTGCTTGTGCTCAATTTCTCAAAACAAATAAACTTTAAAAAGGTTTAAAAAAAACAAAAAAACTTTGTTGCATAAAACATAATAAGGTAGATTATTAACATCTACAAATCTAAGGGTCAGATGGCTTCCATCTTCCATATTTTTGTTTCTTACTACAGTTTCATCCAGTTTCCTTGGAGTAGACTCCTCCCTTTCATGAATCCGACAACTCACTGATATGGTCAGTTTCATCATTTTCAGCATCTTTAGACATGGATGGTGCAACTGTGGGTTGAGAAATCAAGTCTCCTAATCTTCCTTTTTTAAAGAAATAGTCTATCCTTAAACATAAAAAAGTTATAGACACATTTTCTTTTATTTGAGAATAAAATATTGTTAAAGTAATAAAATGGTAAAGTAACGGTTTTAGATACAATTTAAAAATTTAGAAAAATTTAAAAATTTGAAATATACTATTGCCAAACTAGACTACAGAATGTATTGTTTGTGTTTTTGTGTAGGCATAAGCAAAGCTTCAGAATTTGGATTAATGATATGTGTAGGGCAATATTCAGGTTAGGAATTTATAGCAGGTGTAAATGACTGGTAAGAGCACAGAACGATCAAACTGAGTTAATCTCTGAGAAGCATATTTGTATCCTAAACCTGTTATCTTAGAAAATTCTAGATAACAAGACTATACAAGTACACATTCCATTAACGGTCGGAGTGATGACATTGTTACCTGTCACGTAGCCTCTGGAAAACTCCACTGTACACACATGAGAGAATAAGAGTGCAAAGGGCAGATAATATCTTAGTATTAATATGAAAATAGTATTGGCCCCTCAGGGACCTGTGCCCCCCACCCCCCAAAGGAGGTTTTGAGAACCTCTTTCTCTGAGTGATTCTTAACTGCAGCCTAATGTGAAATTTTGGTGGGAGGAAGGGCATTGTTATTAGTCAAGTGCTTTTTTGTGCCAGACACTGTTAGGAATTTTATTAGATACAATCTCATTCAGTCAAGGTCTTTGGAATGGTGGCAGTGGAGGTCATATGAAGTCACAATTGGGTTATTCTTGAAGGTGGGATTTTGTTGACTGGTTGAGTGTAAGATGTGAGTAGGGTCAAGGGGGGCCTTAAGGTTTTTGACCAGAGTATCTGGAAGGGTAGAGCTGCCATTTCCCTGGAATGGAGTAAACGACTGAAGGAGCAGGTTTGGGATGGGGAAAAGATTAGCTATATATAGAAAATGGCATTCAGGGGAGAGGAATGGGCTGGAGGTATAAATTTGAAAGTTGTCAGCCTATCAGTGGTATTTTAAGCCACAATCCTGGACAGAATCACAAAGAGAATGAGTAGGTATAGAAGAGAAGACACTTTGAGGACTAAGCCCTTCAACACTGCATGATTTAGAGGCTGAGGAGATAAGGAAAGAGTAGCAAGCAAGGGAGCAAGGAAATCGGAAGAGTATGTGTTCTGGAAGCCAAGGAAAAGTTGATTCAGCGCAGAGTGAGAATGTCATCATGACAAGGGCTACTGATGGGTCAAGTGGATGAAGACTGAATTGGCCATTGGATTGAGCAACAAGAAGGTAATTGGTGACTTTGATAAGGGGGAAAAATTCTGTTTGCAGTGGATTCAGGAGTGAGTGGGAAAAGAATATAGATCAGTAGTTACAGACAATTTTACTGAATAATTTTGCTATAAAGGAGAGCAGTAGATAGAAGGGGGATATGGGGTCAAGAGAGGGTTTTGTTTTTTCTTGAGGGAGAAATACAGCATGTTTTATGCTTTGGTAGAGAGGTAAAGTCGTTATGCAGAAGAGAGGGGGAGAATTGCTGGAGCAATGTTTTTAAGTGGGGCATAGAAAACCACTGGGTTGGTTTCCACTTGGAGCACAAATAGTGCCTCTGTGGTACTAAGAGGAGAGACCCGGTTTATGGGCTTGGGTGCAGTAAGGTAGGGAGATGTAGAGATGGAAACGTGGATATTCTTTTCAGATTGCATCTACATTTTCAGCAAAACAAAACCAAGAGAGTGAGGGTGGAGCAATTAAGGGCAACGTGCCGCGTCAGGTATAGCTGTGAAATGGCAAAGAAGCCACAAAAGGACAGCGTAGGGTAATGTGATATAACCAGAAGTTAGGCCGCTTGTGAATTTCACATCTGATTACCTCATGCGAATTCTAGGATTATCTGTGACAGAGCTTCCATTTTGGCTCCATGTTCTCACTGAGTGAGACGTACTTACATTTTTTTAATTTTATTTAAATTTTTGCATCTTTCCTTTCGTATCAAGGAGTATTTTTAAATGTACTGCCTGATTAGTGTTTGATATCTTAATATTTGTGTTCAAACAATTAGCTTTTGCAGTCATGTTGTACCTTAGAATTATCCTTGTTTTAATGGTCGTGTTATACTTCACCGTTCTTGTAAATAATATAGAAAGGTGTCAGAAAACTTTATTAACTGGAAAGCAAAAGGGTAAAAACAGCTGATTACATCAAGTCTGTTTTATAGGCTACTAGCACTAATAAAAGCAGCAGGCATTAGTTATGGAAAATGTGTTTTTGAACTTTGATACATGATGCAGATCTGTAAAACCAATGGCCAGTTGCTTTCTAGTGAAGGAAGAAAAGCAAACAAACCCATAGATCACAGTTTTGTCAAGTCACCCATGTCTAGAACTGCTTAAGGACTTTGCCCAGAGTGGTCTGTTACACATTTGAAATTATGTTGCTTAATATTTACTCTTTTGTGTGAAGCTCAAATTCCTTTTCATTATTGAAGTATATCATCATAGCCTTCAAACCTTTAGGAGAAGCAACAAAACAAAACCAACCCTCCATCATTCAGGCTTTTGCAGCTTTTCCTCTGCTCTTGATCTTTAGCGTGTCATACATATATGGTCATTTTTTTTGTATTTGCGATGTTGTAAACTGGTATTTGATGTGCAGGTTTGAAAAGACAAAGGTGATTAGCTGGTTTCTCACTCGATTTGTTGCTATGTCGCTAAGTCCAGGACTTATGGAACTTGTTTTGGTGGTGGGTCACCTCTTACTGGTAGCACAACCCTTCTAAAATGGTCAGGCTGATCAGCTGTCACATTTCTCTCCCTTTAGGTCACATCTCTTGGCATTGCTGTAGGTTGAGTTTCAGTGCCCTTAACGTGTTTCTTTTGCATCCTGGATTAATGGTACAGGGGCTTCTTGAGAATGATCATGCCTTGGTTGTGTACAGGAGGAGGACAGCCTATTCTGCAGAATTGGCACTATATTGTGGACTGACAGTAATCCTGAAGATTGCCGGGTATATAGCTTAGACTTCACTGGAAAAATTACATATACAGGCAAAGCTTTTCATTGTGAGTATGGAAGAACTGGAAGCTGTCACCTAATTCCACCTGTAGGCAATATGCTGAAAGATAAAGAAGTAGAAGACTGCTAAAAAAATTCTATACATGGGGCGCCTGGCTGGCTCATTCGGTAGAGCATGTGACTCTTGATCTCAGGGTCATGAGTTCCAGCCCCACGTTGGGCATAGAGCCAACTTAAAAAAAAAAAAAAAGTTCTATACACATTTTAAGAAATTGGCAGGCAAGCTGTACAGTGAATGTGATATCAAGTTATTTGGTTCTGTGCAACGATAGGTATCAACAGACCTTCTTAAGGGCCCTGATACTGGAAGCTGGCTAAACACACTGAATGGCTGATTTAAACATTTGGTCAGCGCCACCTAGGAACACTAGTGCTGTGGTCGGTGCTCCATAGGAGCATATGATTAATTGGCAATATAGGGTTATCGCTTTAAGTCTTCTAGTAACCACCAGATAAACAGCCATACTTCCTTTTTTTTTTTTAATTTAAAAATTTTTAATTGTGATAAAATACACACAATGAAGTTTATCACTATTTTGTGCAGAGTTCCATAGTACTAAGTACACTTACATTGTCAAAGTTTACATTTACAAAGTCCAGAACTTTTTCATCTTCCCAAATGGAAACTATATTCATCAAATAATTTTCTATCTGCCCTTCTTCCCCCAGGAACCAGCATTTTACTTTATTTCTGAGTTTGATTACCCTAGGTATCTCATATAAGTGGAATTATACAGTATTTATCTTTTTGTGACTGGTTTATCTCATTTAGCACAGTGTCTTCCAAGTTTCATCCATGTTGTAGCATGTGTCAGAATTTCCTTTTTATTTATTTATTTTTTTAAGTTTATGTATTTTTGAGAGAGAGACAGAGCACGAGCAGGGGAGGGGCAGAGAGAGAGAGGGAGACAAATTTTCTGACACCAAAAACAGCCATACTTCTTAAAGAGAAAAACAGAAGAGGGATTACTTAGTGGCCTGGTATATATAACCAACTCAACCTCCAGTAAACACCAGAATGGGACTAATGTTACCAGGGGGAATTAGTGAAATACAAGGGCAAACATTTGACCCCAGTGATAATCAGGAAATAAATACTGTAATAGGCTGTCAAGTCTTTCCTTAAAGATAGTCTCCCACTGTCTGAAATTGAAATGCAGCCTTTCCTGCGGGTAGAGAATGGTCTAGTTTTCAGGTCTGCCCTTTAGCTCTGGTTTTATAATAGCAAATAATAAAGCAATCTTTTCTTTTTTTTTTTTTTTTTTCCAGTTTATTTTTTGAGAGAGAGAGCGAGAGCACGCAAGCAGGGGAGGGACAGACAGAGAGGGAGAGAGAGAGAATTCCATGCAGTCTCCATACCATCAGTGCAGAACCTGATGTGGGGCTTGGACTCCTTAACAATGAAATCATGACCCGAGCTGAAGTTGGACACATAAGCCGCCTGAGCCACTCAGGCACCCCAATAATAAAGCAGTCTTAAGAACTCTCCTTATTAGATTAGGAAAGAATTTCTGTTAAACCTTTTTACTGAAAATTTCTTAGCAAAAAAATTTCTAAAAATGAATGAAAATATTTTAATGCCCTTATTCAGGTTTCGAGTAGTCTTATTCTTACAAGTTTAGCAGTTGCTTAACGTTTATGAAGAGAGGTTACCCCACATTTTTACAAAGGAATTTAAAGTTTACTTACTCCCTTGCTCTGCATTGGGGCCAATTTTGTGTTTTTAAGCAAAAAATATGTAGAATCTTTTATTTTTTTAAGCAGAACCTTCTTAATTCAGACTCATTTTCCGGTAATTGCGAGTTAATAGTCTGGACTACATACAGGCATATCTCATTCTGTGCGTTGTAGATACTATGCTTTTTACAAATTGGAAGTTTGTGGCAACCCTGCATCAAGCAGGTGTGATTGGTTTATTTTTCCAATAGCATTTGCTGACTTTGTGTTTGTCGCATTTTGAAAATTCTTGCAATATTTCAGACTTTTCCATTATTATATTTGTTAGTGTAACCTGCGACCAGAGATTACAACTTGCTGAAATGAAAGCTCAAATGACAGTTAACATTTTTGGCACTAAAGTATTTTAAAATTAAGATATGTACTTTGTTTTTTGAGACACAATGCTAATGCACACAGAATAGACTACAGTATAATGTATACATAGCTTTTATATACACTGGGAAACCAAAAAACTCGTTTGACTCACTTCACGGAGATATTCACTTTATTTCGGTGGCCTTTGGAAACCAAACCCTTAATATCTTGGAAATATGCCTATACTATGGAGCTTTCTTTCTTTCTTTCTTTCTTTTTTTTTTTTTTTAATTTTTTTTAAACATTTATTTATTTTTTGAGAGACAAAGACAGAGCATGAGCGGGGAGGGGACAGAGAGAGAAGGAGTCACAGATTCCGAAGCAGACTCCAGGCTCTGAGCGGTCAGCACAGACCCCGATGCGGGGCTTGAACTCACAAACCCCAAGATCATGACCTGAGCCAAAGCCAGAATCTTAACCGACTGAGCCACCCAGGCACCCCCTATGGAGCTTTCTTGATTGATAGATACATATATACATAGGGTTCAAGTATTTCCTACTGAGTGAAGGGCCCTACCAGCTAGCTGTAATTGACAAGAAGAGTGATTAGTAGTTAACATGGATTATTTCCATATGAGCAAGTGCTTGAGCGTGCTTAAATTGTTTTTGGACTTTACTGTCAGTTTACTTAGCAGGTCATAGGTAGAATAAAAGTTAAATTTGTAAGCAGCTCCTCAGTTATAAATTTGGATTAATGGTGGCTGAATTAATTGGTGAAGTCTTTTCCACATACTTGATGCAGTCTTTATTTAAAAGATATCTTGATAAATTTAGTCTCTTGGCTGGCCATAAAATTATTTCTTAGGGTCCTAATAACACTGTAGTTCTAAGAAATATTGAAATTAATGTTCAAGATGTCACTGTCCAGATACATGAGTTGTTACCCTAAATGTTCACACGTTAAAATAATCAGAATTATTTAAATCTCATTTCTGCCTGTCACCCAGGTGTTTTGATAAAATAAAAAGACCCATTTAATGTTACAGTTTCCCACATGAATTATACAATTTAAATGGCACTGTGACGATGCCTGGAATATATTACAGAAGGACTGTCTGTGGCGATCACGAAGGAAGCAGAATGGTGAAGTCCTGGGGCCTCTGTTGAAGCATTCCTAATAGAAAGCTGCTTGCCAGCCATCTGGAGCAGGACGTGAAGGGAAGTTCCTGGGGTCCGAGAGAGAATTCATCGCCATGTGTCCTCTATTCCTTTGATCTTGATTTTGGGGAAGGAAGAGAAGCAACTATAAAAAGAGTGAAAAGAGACCGGGTTGTGGGTTTGTGTGGTTATTTTTGGTGGGTAATCATGATACTTCCATGATGGGAATGCTAAGGACTCCAATATCCCCAAAGAAAGACACTACTGAGGGAATAAATAAGAATGATTCCTCTGTGCCACTTGCAGAAAACGGAGACCAAAATGGCAAATAGTTTTCAAAACTTTAGAATGTGTTTTGTTACAGGGAGTTTGAAAGCAGTTCCACTGATAGTCTTAGATAGTAAAATAGATCATTCAGCAGCTACTCTGCTGAGTAGCTCTCTGCCAAGTCCTGTGCTAGATGCTTGATATTCACCGATAAGCAAAAACATGGACTCTGCTCTTATGAACTTTAGAGTTGTCACACTCAGAAATGTTTGATCACAAACTAAAGTGACATTGTCTGGAAAAAGAACATCAGTCAAGTGAGTGCATTTGACAGAAAACCTTGATGTGGACGTGGTGGTCAGGGGTGTATTGGGGAAAGCCGCCCTGGTCTCTGAAGAATGAGAAGGAGTTGAGTAAGCATTGGGAAGGGCATTCCAGATTGATGGAACAGCATGTGCAAATACTTTGTATCAAGCAGGAGTGCAGTGTTTAAAGAATTGAAATTAGGCCAGTGGTGCAGAGGTGCGGAGCACAAACATGAAGTGGGGCCAGACCGTAGAGGTCCTTGTCAGCCATAGTCTTTGGCCTTAGGTCTTTGTTTCTTTGTTGTTATTTATTTTTTAACTTTTTTTTTTATTCTTGTGGAAAATCTCAGACATACACAGAAGAGAGGCTAGTATTAATACACTCATCTAGCTTTCATCGGTACTTGGCCAATCTTGTCTCATTTCTGTTTTCACCCATCTAATCACAGTTGTGATTCTTAAAGTAATGGGAGGCATTGCTTTGAAGAGTTTTAATAAAAGCAGGGATGAGTAGGATATTTGACCAGATTTTTGTTTTGAAAGATAATTCGGGCTGCAGGGTAGGGAATAGATGAGAGAGGGATGAGCACACATACTGGTGGACAGTTGGGTAGTTTACTGTAGTGGTCCTGTCAAGTACATACCTTGAATCAGGTTAGCTGCTGCGGAGCTAGGAGAATGGACAGATTTCCGAGGTGTAGAGGGGAAGATCCCCTGGACTTGGGAACAGGTTGGCTACGAGGGATAAAGGAGAGGGAGATGGTGACCCCTTGGTTTCTGACTTGAACCTGGGATGGTTGAAAGATCCTGAACTTAAAGGATAGTTGTGTGAAGACCAAGTGCAGGAGGAAAGAAGGCAACCAGTTTTGCCATCTCCCCTCCCCACACTTCCCAAACTCTGCCTTTCTCCAGGTTACCTGACAGCTTGGCTTCTCACACTAAGACCAAAGAACCAAGCTGATTTGAACTGTGCACTTTTTTTAAATTATATTTTTAATGTTTTTATTTATTTTTGAAGGACAGAGAGAGAGAGAGAGAGAGCGCGAGCGAGCATGAGCGGGGGAGGAGCAGAGAGAGGGAGACACAGAATCCGAAGCAAGCTCCAGGCCCTAAGCTGTCAGCACAGAGCCCGACGCGGGGCTCGAACTCACGAACTGCGAGATCATAACCTGAGCCGAAGTCGGACGCTCAACTGACTGAGCCACCCAGGCGCCCCATGAACTGTGCACTTTAAAAAAAAATTTTTTTTAAGTTCATTTATTTTGAGAGAGCATGCGCGCACATGTGCAGGGGAGGGGCAGAGAGAGAGAGGAGAATCCCAAGCAGGCTCTGTACTCTCACACAGAGCCCGACATGGGGCTCGATCTCACAAACCGTGAGATCATGACCTGAGCCAAAATCAAAAATCAGACACTCAACCGACTGAACCACCTAGGTGCCCCTGAACTGTTTGCTTTTAATATTTCTCTGGAGCAAAAAACATGGTCCTGTTTGGGTTCAAAGAACATCCTGGAGCTGTCTCATAGAATGGTGCCATGAAGGCAGCAAAACCAAGCTTAGGGCAGGTTTAAACTGTCAGAAATATTCTATGAGTAATCTGTTTAGATTTTGAGTGTTTGCCGTGTTCTTTCAGGAGTCACCAATTCTTAAAAATAAACCAGAAAAAAAGTAAAACTTTCTAAATATTATGTTTCAGGTCCTTATTCAGGTTAATAGATTTATAATAAACTTCCTCTAGGAAATCTCAGATTTGTTTCCAGGATTTTGAGTAGTATGTATTGTAGCACAGGTGCAAGCGTTAGTCATTCCAGGAAGAGGTCAGTGTTAGAGTTCCCGTCTTCAGAGTCCATACCAGCTAGCTGCCTGATAACTCCGTGAGGTTCCTGAGAAGACCATCTGGGCACCTGTTCAGCTCATTGCTAGCTGTAATCTTCTGTAGGGATTCTTAAAAATCTTTTCACCATTCTGAGGTGGCATGTGGTAAATGATGTGAAGTAATTAAGATGAATCCCTTTAGATCAGTCTGTTGGTTTTTTTCTGAGAGGTCTTGCCTGGCCCTCTTTCATCCATCCACATCACACGCTATCACATCATGCTCTTTCTTCTCCCTAGCACCTGTGACTGTCTGAAGTCCCCTTATTTATCTGTGACGTGACTCCCTGCCTTAACAGTGGACTCCACGAGAGCCGCAGTCTCCTGCCACTTTTATCTGTGTATCCCCAGTGCCCAGACAAGAAAGAGCCTCATGCATATACATCCTCAAGAGAGAATTTTTGGATGAATAAATGAATGTTAATATCTAAATATATTTCTACATTTTCCTCATTTACCAGATAATTCACATTGCTCAATTTAGTTTAATCATGTAGGAAAAGTGTGATTTCTCAACAAAGAAATTATTTGGTACCTAATACATGTTGAAATGTACATTGAAATATAACTGTGCATTATGGTTTTAGAGAATAGACAAAAGTTGCTTATATGTTAGGACGTTTGGATTTTTTACCTTTGAATCTTAAAAAACTACTGGTTTATTTCATATTTTTAGAATAATTTTATTTCTAAATGATGAAAGAGAAGAGATTTCAGGATGCTTTTTGGAAGAATCTTTCAGTAAGCAACATGGAAGGTATGAATAACCTTTAATTCCCACTAACAAAATTCCAGATGCACATATTCAACATTCTCTTTTTTCTTTTGCTATTAGTTTTGAAGTGTGGGAACATACTCCTGTTATATATTAGAGATTTTGCCCAGTTGAGTACAATTTGCACATCTGATAGATATTGTTGTGAAAGAAATTTGTTCTTTCTGTATTCTGTATTCAACTGATGGCCTGTTATAGGTTGTGACATGTGTTGAGCCTCAAAGGATGGATAGAATTTACATATAGATTTCTGTTGTTTGGATTTAGAAACTGTCCTTAGCGGTTTATTTAGAAATTATTAGTAAAAATATAAGTATTTTAAAATTTATTTATTTTTATTTTACTTTTATTTTGAGAGAAAAAGTGGGCGGGGGGAGGGGCAGAGGAAAAGAGAGAGAGAATCCCAAGCAGGCTCCGTGCTCAGTGCAGAGCCCGATGTGGGGGCTCCATCTCACGACCCTGGGATCATGACCTGAGCAGCAATCAGGAGTTGGCTGCTCAACTGACTAAGCCACGCAGGTGCCCCCAAAATACAAGAATTTTAAAATACAAGTACTTATTTTTTATTTACTATTTAAAAATTTTTTTATTCAAGTATAGTTTACATAGTGTTACATTAGTTTCAGGTATACGGTATGATTCAAAGATTCTATACATTATTCAGTGCTCATCATGATTAGTGTACTCCTAATCCCCATTATCTATTTTACTCCTCTCCCCACCTACCTCCCCTCTGGCAACCACCAATTCTCTGTATTTAAGAGTTGTTTTGTCTTGTTTAATTTGTTTCTTAAATTCCACGTATGAGTGAAATCGTATGGTATTTGTCTTTATCTGACTTATGCCACTTAGCGTTGTACCCTCTAGATCCATCCATGGTATTGCAAATGGCAAGATTTCATTCATTTTTATGACTGAGTAACATTCCGTTGTATATATATGTCTTCTTTATCCATTCATCTGTGGATGGTCACTTGAATTGCTCCCATGTCTTGGTTATTGTAAATAATGCTGCAATAACATCGGGATGCACATATCTTTCCAAATGAGTGTTTTCATTTTTGGGGGGTAAATACCTGGTAGTGGAATTACTGGACCATATGGTAATTCTATTTTTTAATTTTTTGAGAAACCTCCATACTGTTTTCCACAGTGGCTGCACCAGTTTGGATTCCCACCAGCAGTTTCATGAGGGTTCCTTTTTCTCCACGTCTTTGCCAACACTTGTTTCTTGTGTTTTTGATTTTAGCCACTCCCGACAGGTGTGAGATGATAGCTCTTTGTGGTTTTGATTTGTATTTCCCTGATGATGAGTGATGTTGAGCAGCTTTTCATGTTTCTGTTAGCCATCTTTATGTACTTCTTTGGAGAAATGTCTGTTCAAGCCCTCTGCCCATTTTTAAATTGGATTATTTTGGGTTTTTGGGTGTCGAATTCTACAAGTGTTTTATGTATTTTGGATATTAACCCCTCATCAGACATACCATTTGCAAATATCTTCTCCCATTCGGTAGGTTGCCTTTCTGTTGATGGTTTCCTTTGCTATGCAAACAAGTCCTAATTTAAAAAAAAAAAATTTTTTTTTAATGTTTTATTTATTCTTGAGAGAGAGACAGAGCACAAGCAGGGGAGGAGCAGAGCGAGAGAGGGACACAGAATCTGAAGTGGGCTCCAGGCTCTGAGTCGTCAGCACAGAGCCCAATGCGGGGCTTGAACTCACAGACCGTGAGATCATGACCTGAGCTGAAGTTGGATGCTCAACCGACTGAGCCACCCAGGCACCCCAAGTCCTAATTTTTCTAAAAGCTTCTAAAGAAGGGATGCACAGGTTGAACTGCTGTTGGAAATATTGGAAATGATGCAGGAGCTTTTTTAGTGCTAGAGAACAAAGGGACGGACTGAGCTTCTAAATGAGAGCATATAAATTTAGTTATATATGCAATGATTGACAATAAGGGCAACTTAAGAACTATTACTGTTTCCTCTGTCAGCCTTCATTTTCTGACTTTTTAAAATCTTCTAAAATATGTCTTTTGATTCTTGATGTCCAAAGTAGATTAAAAACAGCCTTTGTGACATAATAATTTGACAACAGCGGAAAATACCACCTGAGAATTTTGTGACCTAAGGCAATTTGTGGTCAAGCATAGTTTTACTTGAAAGCTTGACTCAATCTGGTTAGTTAGCAATAGCTTCCTTGTTTAGCCTCCCAAGGATGAAGCCAGGAACAGATACTGGGGGACAACTAGGAGTCATCTTTGCCACATTTCTCTTCTTTCCCTTCCTGCTTTCCTTAGGCTGCCCCACCATCATACCCACCTGCAAATCAGATGTGGAACATAGAGGTTCCTTTTGACTGGAGGCAGGGGTGCAGGGGAGAAAGTGTATGGTGGGGGTGAACACTGTCAGGGTGGCTTTACAAGGTTACAGGACAATGGCATAGTCGGTGCTGGGCTTTGAACTTGTAATTATTTCCATGGTGAAGACGGTTGTGGGGAGAGGAATAATTTTTCTGGCATTTCAAAAGACTGGTAGCTAAACTAATTTTGAACTGGGCATATGAACGTTATAAATGCGCAATCACTAAAAATATGTGCTGATCAGAATTCTCACCTAGCTGTGTTTAATACATCTATTTTGGGCCCTCTTTTCCCACTGCCAAGACTCCCTAATCTCCCATGACTGCTGAGTTTGCTTCTTACCCTTAAATGACAAGCCTGCTTCTCTTACTCCCCCCCCCCTTTTTTTTTTTACTGTTTATTTCTTTTTGAGAGAGAGAGACAGAGTGCAAGTGGGGGAGGGGCAGAGAGAGGAGAGGGAGACACAGAATCCGAAGCAGGCTCCAGGCTCTGAGCTGTCAGCACAGAGTTTGACGTGGGGCTCAAACTCACAAATTGTGAGATCATGACCTGATCTGAAGTCAGATGCTTAATGGACTGAGCCACCCAGGCACCCCTTCTCTTACTCCTTTTAATGGGCAAGGATAAAAATTGAGTTTTCAGTGTTGTGGGTGGATGAGGAGTTAAGTCTGCTGTTGTGTTTTTATTTCTCTTTGGTTATTTCCAACTTTTGCTGATCTGTTTTATATAGCTGCCTTCCTCTAGTGGAAATGATGAAATACCAGTACGTGTTAACTTGTAAAAGGACCCAAGTAACCCTTTATCCTTGTTGAGGTGAGCATGGGCATCTGGAGGACTCCCAGGCTATGCAAGCTTAGAACAGAACGAACCTTGGTGTGGCTGCTAGCACGTAATGTAGCCACACAGTTCCTACACCAGCTATGAACATCTGTCAGCTTTTGGTTCCTTAGAAAAATGGAGAGGAGGATGATATTCTTGCTGGGTTGAGTATTCCGATGAATCATTATCATATACTAAGCATGTTTTGCGAATTGGCACCATGTGCTATAGAACTGAAGCTACAAGTGTAATTTGCTCTTCATACAGATGCAGACTCCCAGAATTCTCGTTAGCTAATGGTGGCCAGTGCTGCAGCATTCAGATGGAGTCAGTGTGGTGGAAAGAACGTGGTTTTAGGGTCAGGCCTGTAGTTCAGGGCTGTTACCCTCCTAAAACCACAGTTTCTTCAAGTGTAAAATAGAAATACATCCACTAACAGCATCTAATTCCCAGGGTTATTATGAGACTTACGTTAGATTATATTTACATGCATAGCATTTAGGACATTTCAATTGCTTTGTAGATACATTAGTTACAACTGTTACTAATAATTCTATGAATTTAGGTTGAACCTTTACCGACCCTTTAAAGTAATCCAGCAATTGTGTCTTAAAATAAATCCAGTACCTTTAAAACACATTTTAATGCTCTTTTTAAGATTTTATTTTTAAGTAGTCTCTACACCCAATGTGGGGCTCAGACTTAAACCCTGAGATCAAGAGTCCCATGTTCTACAGACTGAGCCAGGCAGGTGCCCCTTAATACTTTTTATTTTTTTATTTTTTTAATGTTTATTTATTTTTGAGGGAGAGAGAGAGAGAGATGAGTGTGAGCGGGGGTGTGGGGGACAGAGAGAGACACACACACGGAATCTGAAGCAGGCTCCAGGCTGTCAGCACAGGGCCCAACGCGGGGCTCGAACTCACAAGCTGTGAGATCATGACCTGAGTCGAAGTCAGACGTTCAACCGACTGAACCACCCAAGAGCCCCCGCCCCTTAATACTTCTTAATAGACTTTATTTTCTAGAACAGTTTTTGGTTCACAAAAAAAATTGAGTGGCAAGTGTAGAAAGTGCCCATGTACCCTCTTACTTCACACACTTAACACCTTCCCTACTGTCAACATCCCCCACCAGAGTGTCACATGTGTTACAGTCACTGAGCCTACATGGCTATATCATTATCATCCCAAAGCCATACTTTATATTAGTGTTCACTCTTGGTGTTGTACATTCGGTGGATTTTGACCAATATATAATGACATGTATCACCCTTATAGTATCGTACAGAATAGTTTCACTGCCCTAAAAATCTCTGCTTTTCCTGTTCATCCTTCCCTGGCTCCACTCCCTGGCAACTGTTCATCTTTTTACTGTCCCCATAGTTTTGCCTTTTCCAGTATGTCATGCAATTGGAATCATACACTATGTAGCCTTTTCAGGTCGTCTTCATTCACTTAGTAATATGTTTTTAAGGTTCCTTCATGAACTTTTCATGGTTTTGATAGCTCCTTTCTTTTTAACGCTGAATAATATTCCATTGTCTGGATGTACCACAGTTTATTTATCTATTCACCTGTTGAAGGACACCTTGATTGCTTCCAAGTTTTGGTGATCATGAATAAAGCTGTTGTAAATGTTTGTGTGCAGGCGTTTGTGTGGTCATGTTTTCAACTCCTTTGGGTGAATATAACGGAGCATGACTGCTGAATTGTATGGTAAGAATATGTTTAATTTTGTAAGAGACTGCCAGATTGTCTTCCAAAGTGCTCATACCATTTTGCATTCCCACCAACAGCAGTTCCTCTCACTCCATGTCTTCCCCAGCATAGCATTTAGTGTCAGTATTTATTGTGACACCATATGGATTGTGGCCATTCTCAGAAGTGTGTACTGGGTATCTTATTGTTTTAACTTACACTTTCCTAGTGACATATGGGGTTGAGCATCTTTTCATATGTTTATTTGTCCTCTGTATAGCTTCTTTGGTGAGGTGTCTGTTCAGGTCTTTTACCCAAATTTTTTTAAGTTGTTTTTTTCTTTTTTTTTTTTTTTAAGATTTTAAGTAATCTATACACTCAATTGTGGGGCTCGAATTTACAACCCTGAGATCAAAAGTCGCATGCTCCACTGACAAAGCCAGCCAGGTGCCCCTCTTTTAACCATTTTATTTTTTATTAAAAAATTTTTTTTTTTAATTTTTATTTATTTTTGAGAGAGAGAGACAGAGTGTGAGCAGGGGAGGGGCAGAGAGAGAGGGAGACACAGAATCCGAAGCAGGCTCCAGGCTCTGAGCTGTCAGCACAGAGCCCGACACAGGACTCAAACCCAAAACTGTTAGATCATGACCTGAGCCAAAGTCGGATGCCTAACCAACTGAGCCACCCAGGCGCCCCCCTTTGACCCATTTTTAAATCAGTTACTTATTTTCTTCTTGTGAGTTCTAAGAATTCTTTTGGATGAGTCCTTTACAAGATACGGCTTTTTTTGTTTTTTAATGCTTGTTTTTTAGAGAGACAGAGCCCGAACAGGTAGGGGCAGGGCGAGAGGGAAACACAGAATCTGAAGCAGGCTCCAGGCTCCGAGCTATCAGCACAGAGCCCAATGCGGGGCTCAAACTCACGAACTGAAAGATCATGACCTGAGCCAAAGTTGGATGCTCAACCGACTGAGCCACCCAGTTGCCCCTCAGATACGACTTTTGTAAATGTTTTCTCCTAGTCTGTGACTTGTTTTCTCATTCTCTTGATATCTAATACATTTTTACTTATTTTCTGGGAGAAAAAGTCTACTTATTTGAGTTTTCTGTGGGGTGGGGGGAAGAGGAGGAAATAGGAGTTTAATATTTCCCATTCCTGCTTATCACTATTCTACTTTCCTTCAGTATTTAAGTAATTATTAGGACATTCTTAGAACTAGGTTTTACACTTTCCACCCACTAGGATAGCTGTAATTTTAAACATGGGAAATAACAAGTTAGGATGTGGAGAAATTGGAAGCCTTGTACACTGCTGGTGGAAATTTAGAGTGGGTCAGTTGTGGAAACAGTTTGATGGTTCCTGAAAAAGTCAAACATTAAGGAATTATGTTTGACTTAGCAATTCCATTCCTAGGTATGTACCTAAAAGAACTGAAAACAGGTACTCAAATATTTGTACATAAATGTTTAGCACTATTCATGATAGCTGAAGGTGAAAACAGACGTTTATCAGTGAATGAATAAACAAATTGTAATGTGTATGTATAATGGGCTAATATTACCCATAAAAAAGAATGAAGTACTGGTACATGCTAATACATTGCAGATGAACCTCAGAAACATGCTAAGTGAAAGAAGCCAGACCTCTTGTCACATTGATTCCATTTACATAAAATATGCAGATAGGTAAATCTGTAGATACAGATAGCAAGATTGATGGTTACCAGAGGCTGGAGGTCTGAGGTCCTGGATGAGGAGTAACTGCTTAATGGGTATGAAGTTTTATTTTGCGGTGATAAAAGTGTTTTGGGATTAGATAGAGGTGGTGGTTTTATGACATTGTGAATGTATTAAATGTCACTGACCTGTTTACTCTGAAATGGTTAATTTTAGGGGCACCTGGCTGACTCGGTTGAAGAGCATGCAACTCTTGATCCTAAGGGTTGTGAGTTCGAGCCCCATGTTGGATGTAGAGATTATTTAAATAACTTAATAAAAACCAAAAAAAAAAAAAAGGTTAATTTCAAGTTATGTGTATTTCACCTTTTTTTAAAAGGCTACTTTTAAGATTATAGTAATTTTTAAGAAGTATTCTCTTAAAAGTTTTCCTTTTAGAGTGGTCTGTTATTAAATGGCAATTTATAATTTAATATGATTTCATGGATAAAAAGGCTTTGTTTTCTACATACTTCATTGGGTGGGTGTTGTTTAGGGTATTTCATTCTCCACATGCTTTGAAGTATAATTGAGAGATAAATTTAGGGTCAAATTGTTACAGTAAAAGTTTTTAGAGGCACTACCAAAATGTGGCCAAATTAATTGTTCAAGAATGATGCCTTTCCAGAGTAGAGCAGAGTAATTTTTGTTTTGGCCTCTTAATGGTTGAAAAAAGGAATGTCAAAAGTAATTTATAATTTTGGTTTTCTTTAAGAAAATGATTTATGAGAGTTTGCATTAAAAATATATGAAACAGATCAGCTAAAAGTTTTAAAAGATCAGTAGAAGAGATATTGCAAGAATGGGCAGTTGTCCACTAAATCTAGCTCTCTTATGGGTTAGTTTAAAAGAAAGAGGAAAATGTGATGGGACTAATGGCTTTTTAGTGACTGATAAAAGAACAAATGTAAGTTAGTCTAGAAATAGACTTTTACTTTAAGATTCACTTATGTAGGGAATTTGAGTGTTCTAATGATTTTTTTTGTTTTTTGTTTTTTACTGTTTATTCATTTTTGAGAGAGTGAGCAGGGGAAGGGCACAGAGAGGAACAGAGGATCTGAAGTAGGCTCTGAGCTGACAGCAGCGATCCCGATGCGGGGCTCAAATTTAGCAACTTGTGAGATCATGACCTGAGTCCAAGTCAGACACTCAACCAACTGCACCACCCGGATGCCCCAACAATGTCTTTAAGTGTTGTTTATAGAAGGTTCAGAATTGTTCTTCAGTTGGTCATTTTATAGCATCTAATAAGCCCTTTAAAAAAAATTTTTTTTTAATGTTTATTAATTTCTGACACAGAGACAGAGCATGAGTTGGGGAGGGGCAGAGAGAGAGGGAGACACAGAATCTGAAGCAGGCTCCAGGCTCCAGACTGTCAGCACAGAGCCCGATGCGGGGCTCAAACTCACAAACTGTGAGATTATGACCTGGGCCGAAGTCGGTCGCTCAACCGACTGAGCCACCCAGGCACCCCCCTGTAATGAGCTCTTAAAATTAAAATTTTTAAGCTTTTTATTTAAGTAATCTCTACATCCAACATGGGGCTTGAACTCATGACCCCAAGACCAAGAGTTGCATGCTCTTCTGACCTAGCCAGCCAGGTGCCCCAAAATGAAATTTATTTTTGAATAGGCAGTACATTTACTTGGTTTAAAATTCAAAAGACACAATTGGGATACAATGAAAATTCTCCTTCCCATACCTGTCCCCCCCCTTTATCCAGTTTCCTTCCTCACAGACAACCAGTGTTATAATCAGTTTCTTATGGTTCTTTTATTGATGTTTGATTATATAAGATTTATTCATATTAATTTTCTATGAAGTGGAAATAATTAAAACATCTTGGGTATAATGAACCCTCACTGTCTCTGTTTACTCCTCTTTATTCTGAGTCTTAGAGCAATGGATTGTCTTCAGGTAAAGGACTCTCAGCCAAGATTTCTCAATCTTAATGCAGTTGCTACCTAGTTTTTTCTGATTTCTGGTGATACTCTCCATCTTCTACTAGAGTAAATGAAGCATAATTTATGGTAGAATAAAACAGTTTGACAGTTCAGTTATGTTAGAAACATGGAAAGTTGTGAAATACAGTATTTGAAGATAATTTGAAAATTATCTTTCCTGGGGCGCCTGGGTGGCGCAGTCGGTTAAGCGTCCGACTTCAGCCAGGTCACGATCTCGCAGTCCGTGAGTTCGAGCCCCGCGTCGGGCTCTGGGCTGATGGCTCAGAGCCTGGAGCCTGTTTCTGATTCTGTGTCTCCCTCTCTCTCTGCCCCTCCCCCGTTCATGCTCTGTCTCTCTCTGTCCCAAAAATAAATAAACGTTGAAAAAAAAAATTAAAAAAAAAAAAAAAGAAAATTATCTTTCCGTCTTAATTTTCTCATATATAGTTAAATATTTCGTTTATTCTTGGTGCACCATATGTGTTTCGCCCTTTTTTGTTTTCGTTTTTGTAAGAATGGTAAGTTGGAATCTACAGATATGTGGTCAGAATTGCAACAGAATAGTTACTTGTGACCTGCCTGCCCCCTGCTTACTGCTCATCTGACCCCACCATATGATGTGGCTTTCCTGTACATCTGCTCGTGGCCATAGCTGGGCAGCTGTAGTCATGATGGAAACCATGATGGTTTATAGTACATTAGCATAAGGTAAAAATTGCTTTTTTACTGAAAATAATTTTCTCTTAATCATTTGTGCTTATGCATGGATTTAATATAATCTTAATAGTAATCTATAAAAAGTTGGTATGATTTTTTTTTGAAATAATAAGCAGTAGAATAGTTAGGAGCTCAAGAGTAACAAAAAAGAATAAGCTGAAGAAATCGGCAAGATCTGTGGAAAGAAAACTTTAAAAATGTCACTGAGAGGATTTGAATAAGTGGAAAAATGTACAGTATTCCTAGGTAGGAAGGTTCAGCATTGTAAGATCTCAATTCTTGCTAAGTTGATCTGTAAATTTAACTTGATCATTGTAGAAATTACAAGTCAGTCATTTTTTTAAAATGTTCATTTGTTTTTGAGAGACAGAAAGAACACAAGTTGGGGAGGGGCAGAGAGGGGGAGATGTAGAATCCGGAGCTGGTGCCTGGCTCCAAGGCATCAGTGCAGAGCCTGTCGCAGGGCTCAAACCTACGAACTGTGAGATCGTGACCTGAGCCAGAGTCAGATGCTTAACCAACTGAGCCACCCAGGCGCCCCACAAGTTGTTTTATTTAAACTACTCAAGCAGTTTCTGAAGGTCAAATGGATAAGCAATCATGGAAGAATAGCTAGTAAAATTATTGTTATTTTTTAAAGATTTTATTTTATTTGCATTTTTTTAAGTTTATTTAGTTTTGAGAGAGAGAGAGAGAGAGAGCACACGCAAGGGCAGGGCAAAGAGAGAGACAGAGAATCCCAAGCAGGCTCTGTGCAGTCAGTAAGAGCCTGATGTGGGGCTCAAACCCACGAACCGTGAGATCATGACCTGAGCTGAAACCAAGAGTCAAATGCTTAATGGACTGAGCCACCCAGGCTCCCCAAGATTATATTTTCTTTTTTGAATACTCTCTACACCCAACGTGGGGTTCAGACTCACAATCCCAAGGTCAAGAGTCTTGTGCTCTACCAGCTGAGCCCGCCAGGTGCCCCTGGCCACTAAAACTCTGAAACAGAAGAGTGAAGGGTGGGAATGTTAAATGTCTAGTCCAATTAAACCATGTTGCAAAGCTATAGTACTTAAAATAGAACGCTTGGAAACTGGATCAGGAGTAGGCAAACTAATCAATACAACAGAATAAGTTGTCCAGAAATAAATTGGCAGGTCATCTAGAAAAAAAAAAAAGTTGGATTCTTTTTTTAGGTTTATACAAGAGTAATTTCCATTGTAGATAGGAAGTGTAAACATTTAGAAAGTTAAAACCATAAATTGCTACAGGAAGACATGAGGCAGTTTTGTTATAGTCTTGGACAGGGGCAGGACCTTCTAAATTTATGCCATTTAATTCGAGTCATAAAAGAAAAGATTTGAAGAACAGCCTACATAAGTGGAAAACTACACCTCGCTAATGAATGAGAAGACATTATCGTTCTTACCAAATCATCTATTGGTTTTCCATTACTACTAAAAATCTCAGTAGGTGTTTTAAAAAAATAAATTCATTCCTGAATATATACGAAAGTATATGCCCAAGAATAACCAAGACATTAAAAAAAAATTGAAAATTTCAAATCTTTACAAAAGTAGACCAGATAGTATAATGAGCTCCTGTGTACCTCTCACTCAATGTCAACTGTTACCAACTTACGGCCAGTTTTGTTTCACGTGTATCGTTAACCACTTCTCTCCTCTTGTAATATCTGATCAAATCTTAGACAATAATTTCACCCATAAATTTTTAGAACATACTTCTAAAAGAGAACACTCTGCTTTTAGAAATCCCATACAGTATCATAATCATACTGTAAGAAGTTCATATAGGAATGACAAGATAAATAGCTGGTATTTCCCCCTCAATTTACCATTATCGCTCAAATTAATGAGTTACTGTACATCAAGTATGCTTCAGTCCATGAGTTCATATTGATTTTTGACCAGGTAGAGCCTCTTGAAGTTAACTTCTAAGTCCTATTTATATTAACTAAATATTAGCAATTTGAATCCACCAATATATGAAAAGAGTAACATATCATGACTATCTAACTGGGTATTCCAGAAATGCAAGGCTGATTTAACATTTGAAAATCAATCAATGTAATCTACTGCATTAACAGACTAAAAAAGAAAAGTCATTTGACAGAATCCAGCATCCATTTATGATAAAATGCCTCAGCAAACTAGGAATAGATAGGAACTTCCTCAACATGATAATGGGCTATTCAGAACAGCTAACATTATACTTTAATATTGAAAAAATAAGTACATTGGCCCTAAGTTGTGAACCAGACAAGGATGTCTATTCTCACCACTTCTATTAATCATTTTTCTGGAAGATTAATCATTAATCTTCTATTAATCCAGTACAGTAAGGCATGCATGCGTTAATTAATTAATTAACTAATTAATTTAAAATATAAATTAGGAAGAAGTAAAACTCTTGATTTTCAAATGACTTGATCTTCTGTGTAGAAAATCCTAAGGAATCTATCAAAAAGGAACTAGAACTATTAAGTGATGTTGGTACGGCCACAAGATAATAAGGTCAGTATGCAGAAATCAGTTGTGTTTCCGTACACCAGCAATTAACAGAAATTGAAATTTTAAAAGAGCGTTAAAAGATAGTGTCGGACAGGGACTGGCAGATGATGACTCATTTTTGTAAGTAAGGTTTTCTTGAATCACAGCCACATTCATGTACATATTTAGTGGCCGTGATGCTTCTGTGCTGCATTGGTAGAGCTGAGTAGTTGCGACAAGGTATACAGCCACAGAGTTGAAAATATCAACCACCTGGCCATTAAAAAAAAAAAAAAAGTTTGCCAACACCTGATATAGAAGAGCTTTATGATCTCAGGGAAGGGGAGGATTTTTTATACAGGAAACAGAAAACACTAACCATAAAAGGTAATACAATGTCTTCATCAAAATTAGTAACTTGTGTTCATCAAAAGATACGAAAGAATGGAAGAAGTCTTCAAGAGTGGGAGAAAATATTTGCAAAATATAGCAAAAATCTATAACAATCAGAAAAGAACACAGTAGGAAAATGGACCCTAGACTTGGCCAATAAAGCCTGTCATAAAAGCAGATGGTCTGAGAATATTTTTTAAAGTACTCCAACCCATTCATAATCAAAGAAATGCAAAAAAATCCCACAATGACATACTATTAGACACTCACCAGAGGAAATGTAAATTGAAACAGCCATTATGGAGAGCAGTATGGAGGTTTCTCCAAAAATTAAACTACCATATGATCCAGCAATTCTGTCTCTGGGAGCATCTGAGGGAAATGAAATGAGCCTCTCAAAGAGATAACTGTACCCCCATGTTCATTGCAGCATTATTCACAGTAGTCAAGATACGGGAGCAACTTAAGTGTCTATTGATGGATGAATGGGTAAGGAAAATGAGGCATGTGTGCACTCACATACGGATATTATTCAGCTATAGAAAGAAGGAAATCCTGCCATTTGTAACAATTATGGATAAACCTTGAGGGCATTATGCTAAATGAAATGTCAGACAGAGGAAGACAAATACTGTATGATCTCACTTATATGTGGAATATAGAAGAGTCGAACTTGGAAACACAGTGGAATGGTGGTTACCAGAGTCTGGGGGATGGAGGAAATTGAGAGGTGTTGATACAAGGGTGTAAACTTTAAGGGTTTTTTTTTTGTTTGTTTGTTTAAACTAACCTCTACCCTCAACATGGGGCTCGAACGCGCGACCCTGAGACTGAGAATCTCTACCAACTGAGTCAGCCAGGCACCCAAACTTTAAGTTATAAGATGAAGTTCTGGAAATCTAATGTATCACATGATGACTCTAGTTAATAATACTGTGTTGCATGCTTGAAATGGAATATTCTCGCCACACACTCACACAGTGGTAACTATATGAAGTGATGAAGTGAAGTATTAACTAACTTTATTATTGCAGTAATCATTTTACAATATATGTTGTACCCTGTAAATTTGCACAATTTTATTTGTCAATAAATAAGTAAGCTAATAAACAAACATTACCTCAGTAAAACTGGGGAAAACATCTGATTGGCGGGGGGAAAAAAAGAATACAATTAATTACATAAAAACAGAAGGCTTCTACATGGCAAAATCACTATAAGGTCAAATCAACAATCATCAGGTCAGCATTTATTAAAATTACAACTATGTCTTATATTTGACATAGCAGTTCTTAGGTTCTGTAAAGAAATACCTTTATCATGATACAAATGGCCTCTATGTTGTCAAATCCAGTGGTCAGTTCTTAGCCTTTATCTTACTTGATCTCTTAGTGGCATTTAATCTAGTTGATCATTCTTTCAAACACTTCACTTGGCTTCTCGTATGCCTTATGGTTTGGTTTTCTTTTGCACTTACTGTTGGTTCCTTCTCGGACTCCTTCGTTGGATCCTTCAAAAAAACATCGAAGAGCCCCAGGGTTCAGGCCAGCAGTGCTCCAGACTTTTTCTCTAAGTGATCTCATCCAGCCCCAAATTCTGCATACTGCTACATGTTAATCTCCAGCTCTGACCTCTTTGCTGAACAGCAGACTCCTCTCTCCAGCTGCCTTCTCAGCAATTCCATCTGTGTTGTCATTTAGGCAGCTCAGGCTTAACATGTGCAAAACTGAACTCCTGGAATTACCAAACCCTGCTCCTCCCATTGTTTTCCCACCTTGTCCATTTGCTCAGGTCAGGGAACCAAAGTCATCCTTGACTTCCTTCTTTTTCTCATAGACCAAATCAACAATTCTGTTGGCTCTACCTTTGGAAGAAGTCGGAATGTTACGACTTCGCACTCTCCCCACTGTTACCTCTTTAGTCTAAAACCATCTTCACTTCTCTCCTTGGATTATCCTAGATCCTCCTAACTGGTCTGATCCAGCCTTCGTTCTACCTTGCAGTCTATTTTCTATGCTACACTCTGGTGATTCTGTTCCAGGTGTTTACTTAGAACCCCTAAGGGGTGTAACTTCAGATCTTATCCCAAGTGAAGAAGAATTAACTTGTTCTGGGAAGCCCTCTTTGACCTGTCCCGCTCCTCCTCCTTTTTTCCTTGCTTATTCTGCTCTAGCCACTCTGGCCTTCTTACTTTGATCTTGTGGCCTCAGGGCAGGACCTGTGTTTCAGAGGGTACCTTTCCCTAGAGAACCAAAGGCTTGTTTTCCTCACTTCAGTCAGATCTGTGCTCAAACCTCACCTCTTAGGAGAGAACTTCCCTGACTTCCCAATCTAAAAGAGTACTCTGTTAATTTCTGCTTCCTTATTTGGTCTTAGGTTTCTTATTACTACTTCTGACCACCTGACATTATTTTTGCATATTGCCTGTCTTCTCCCATTAGATTGTACATTCCAAAAGACAGGGCCTTTGTTTGCTTATTGCTGTATCCACAGTGCCTAGAACAGTGATTGGCACTGAGTAGACAGTCAGTGAATATTATTTGAATGAATGAGTGAGTGTGCGAATTCTACCAATATATTCACATTTGGGAAGTGATTCATGTATAGGGCTATTTATTGTAGCATTGTTTAATAGCAGACATTGGAAATGCCCAAAATGTCCATCAAGAGGTCTAATGAAATAAATTGTGGTACAACCATATAATACAATCCCCTGTATGAACTCATTTATATGAAGATCCAGAACAGGCAGAACTGATCTGATGGTATAAATCACAATAGTGATTGCCCCTGGGTTGGAGGCATTGATAGGAAAGAGTCACAGGGAACTTTTTGGGGAGATGGAAACATGTATCTTTATAGGAATGTGTGTGGAATCAGGTGCATGTGTTAGACTTTGACCATCTGTAAATTCCAGTGAATGTGAATTGTAATTCAGTTACAACAAAATGCATTCCTAAAAATGGAAAACAAATGAACTTGTGTATCAAGCTAGTGGCATAATCCTACAGAAAATCTTTCATGTGACTCTAAAATAGTGTTTTGATTGAACATCTCTAGTGGGATCTGTCCTTAGGCTAAGAAACCTACAAAGAAACCTTAAACTGTAGTTAGTAGTTTCATGGTTAATAGTGCTATTAATTTGACACTATTAAATTATATTACAGGACAACTCAGATAATTCTATTAATGTTATTTTGAGCATAAAAGATACATAAGGATTAAATCTAAAAAGTCAAAAGCTCAGTAACTTTTTGTTAAAGATTTTTAAAAAATAATGTTTTTATTTTTGAGGGGAGGTGGGGAAGGGCAGAGAGGGAGACAGAGGATCCGAAGTGGGCTCCATGCTGAGAGCGGAGAGCCCTTTGTGGGGCTTGAACCCATGAACTGTGAGATCATGACCTGAACAGAAGTCGGGTGCTTAATCGACTGAGCCACCCAGGCACCCCTAAGATTTTATTATTTTAATTTTTTTAATGTTTATTTATTTTTGAGAGAGAGAGAGTGTGCATGTGTAAGTGGGGGAGGGGCAGAGAGAGAGAGAGAGAGAGACATAGAATCCGAAGCAGGCTCCAGGCACTGAGCTGTTAGCACAGAGCCCAATGTGGGCTTGACCTAAGACGCTTAACCGGCTGAGCCACTCAGGTGCGCCCCTGCCTCAGATTTTAAGTAATCTCTACACTCACCATGGGGCTGGAGCTCATTAATCGCAAGGTCAAGAATTGCATGCTCCACCAGCTGAGCCAGCAAGGCGCCCCAAAAGCTCAGTAACTTTTTTTTTTTCATTTTTATTTTTTTACCGTTTTTTTAAATATAATTTATTGTCAAATTGGTTTCCGTACAATACCCAAAAGCTCAGTAAGTTTAAACCAGAAATGGAAATATCGGTATAACCCATAATTCATTTTTCTTTTCAATTATTCTCTTTATTGTTTTTGTTTTAATCATACACGTTTCCTATCTGCTATTGAAAAGCCATAGAGCGATGACAAGACAACAGCGCCTGTACCTAAATTGAGGTCTCTAAATATCCTTTCCCACCAAGAACCAGAGCTCCTTAGAGAAATAGCTGAATTCAGATATGGGGCAGGCAATGCTTACAATGAGCCTGAGATGTTACAGTGACAAAAAAGCAAGACAAAACCAAGATTAAAGATTTATGTCAAAAGGATATGAGATAAACAAGATTTGTGCAACATTACTGGTAGAATATAAGTGGTAAGCATATGGGTGGTTACTGTACAGTTCTTTCAACTTAGCTGTATGTCTGTAAATTTTTATAATTAAGTGCTGGAGAAAAAAAAGACAAGAGCCAGTCTGAAGCAGCTCTTGCTAAAGGTGGGGGCATCAAAGGATTAATGACTGCAGTAGATTGAAACACAGGAAGTATTAAATCTACTAGTTAATTGTACAACAGTAACAAAAAATATTTGGAGACTGCTTGGATGCTATCTCATTTTTCTTTTACTCTTTCTTTTTTTTTTTTTTTCTTTCTTTCTTCTTTCTTTTTCTTTTTTTCTTTCTCTTTCTTTCATTTTTGAAACAGGGAGAGACAGAGCACAAGTGGGAGAAGGGCAGAGAGAGAGGGAGACACAGAATCCAAAGCAGGCTCCAAGCTCCAAGCTGGCAGCACAGAGCATTGACGCGGGGTGGAACTCGCGCACCACGAGATCATGACCTGAGCCGAAGTCGAACACTTAACCAACTGAGCCACCCAGGCGCCCCTCATTTTCTTAAAATTAGTAAATTAGGAAGGAAAAAAATCAAGTATTTAGCTTGCCTTTCTTACATTAGGGTAATCAATGAGGAAATTTCTTCGTGGAAATTTCAGCTAATAAATATAAAAGGGACAATAGAACTAGAAAATAACCATTTGCATTCCCTAATGCGATTATGGATATAGATGGCTGTCATTAATAGACGATAAAACCAATAAAAGAAAGGCTGCTGATGTGTTCCGTAGTGGACAGATCATGTGATGGTACTTGAAACCAGTTTCATCTTCTCATCACTAAAGATGATGTCAGATCTTATTATCCGACAGTGCGATCCTATAGGAAGCATGTCGCACCGTCTGTGAAGTTTTTTTGCCAAAACAAATCCAAACCTGATCAGGCTTCAAGATCTAACAACCTGGATACAGGAACTATGAGAGAAGAGATTGAGGACCGAGTTGAATATTGCAACAGAGGGAGGGCATTAGCAAATGCAGGAATGTGGGAAATCCTACAAGATAATTAAATGATCTGTTTTCTTCAACAAATAAATGGCTTGAAAACAATGAGCCATGATGGGGAACTGTTTTAGAAAACTAAGGCTTAAGAGTCCTTCTATCAGTCAAATGCAATGTATGTATGGGCTCTGTTTGGATTCTTCATTTAAATAAACCAGTTGTAAAATAACATTTTTTAAACAGTTGGAGAAATTGTCATATGGCTTGTTTACTAGCTGATTGAAGCAATTGTTCATTTGCTAGGTATGATAAGGATATATTTTTCAAAAGTCCTTATCTGTTAGTGATATGTAACTGAAGTATTTAATAATGAAATATGTTAATGTGTGGGATTTGCTTTAAAATACTCTGGCATCTAAAATTAAAAAAGGAGGGGGACACCTGGATGGGTCAGTTGGTTGAGCTGCAGACTCTTGATTTCGGCTCAGGTCATCATCCCAGGATCGTGAGATGGAGCCCCTAGCTGGGCTCCGTGCTGAGCGTGGAGCCTGCTTAGGATTCTCTCTCTCCCTCCCTCTGCCCCCCTCCCCTGTTTGCATTCTCTCTCCTTCTCTCTCTCTCTCTCTCTCCCTCCCTCTCTCCCTCTCTCTCAAGTAAACAAAATACTCTGGAAATGGGTTTATGTAAATGAAACATGATAGGCAAAATGTTAATAATTATTGAAGCTGGGTAATGAAAACATGGAGATTCATATGGATTTTCCTCTACTTTTGTGTATGTTTGGAATTTTCTACAATAAAAGAGTTTTTAAAAATACCACATGGTTGGGGCCCCTGGGTGGCTCAGTCGGTTAAACTGTGGTCTCAAGTCATGATCTCAGAGCTCCTGAGTTCGAGCCCCGAGTGGGACTCTGCTGACCGCTCAGAGCTTGGAGCCTGCTTCGGATTCTGTCTTCATCTCTCTCTGCTCTTCCCCTCTTGTACTCTATCTCTCTCTGTCTCTCAAAAATAAACGTTAAGAAAATTTTTTTTATTAAAAATATTACATAGTCTTTAAAGGAAAAAAGAGGCTTTGTGGTTATCTAGTGATAAAATGATTTCTGCGATTTAAGTTAAAAAATAAGGTAGAACAGTGTGTCTGATGGGTTACTATTTGATTTAACAGAGAGAAAAGAAAATAATAAATGTGTTTCTATTTATACTCCTATATGCTAAAATATCTCAAGAAGTCTTCATAAGCAGTGCCTCTGGGGAGAGAGGTAAGAGAGAAGGCTTACTTTTCAAGGAATGTCCCTTTGTACCTTTTTAACAAGTGCAATGTGTACTGTTGAAAAAATAGGTCATAAAAGAAAGAGTAGAATTAGGAACCACTAATCCAGGCACAAACATGTGTGTAAATTTAGAGCAATAGAATGTTAATACTGGGAGGGGTTTTGAGGTTATTTGAACAGTCTCATAAAACTGAGAAAGTTGAAGTATGTGGATTTTTTTTTTTTTTTTGCAGTTGTATGGCTGATTGGTGTGAGGCAGACCTGTAAGCCAAATCTCTGACTGTTCGCTATAAAGTAGACAGCATACAACTGTGGTTTTAAACTTTGACATCTCTGTAATTAATATAATCTCAAGTTAGATTGAAACGTGATTGATACGTTGATGGCTACTGTAGAGACACAATACATACCTGTCTTTGAGTCCACTGTCAACATCTTTTTTATGAACCTGTATTTTAGAAGACTTCATTTGTGTTTGGCTCAGCAAAATCAGTGTATTGATGAACAGTGATTTTACAGTGTATTCCCACAGTTCTAAGATCGTGTGTGGGAAAATAATGCAGTTTGTGGATGTCAGGAATGTTGTTGCTGTGGCTTCGTTTGTTTTAATGACCTCAAGAAGCTTGAATGTTCTAAATATTTCATTCACTCTTATTTGGCTTTCAGAAATTTCCTAGGGAATAATGCTTGGCATTCTTCTTGGCCAAATATAAAAATCTTAAATGCTTGTTCTAAAATATTCAAGCTGTACATGAAGTTTTAAAGAAATGCCTTTAAAGAAAATGCTTTCTCCTCCTTAGTGCCACCAATTGTACTGTTACAGAGGCAGTCTTTGTTTCTGGGGTGAATGCTTTCAAATGGACATTTAAATTGAAGCTGTGAAGTTCCCATCACATAGAGTGCAGGAAGCTTCACTTCTCCTGCCGGTGCCTCAACCTTTTTCTCTTTTCCCATCTGCTCCCCTCCTGTTTGTCTCTTGAAAACTGGGTATCTGTGTCCATCTGCTAACCCCAGTAGGAAGCCATAGCCCTTACATCCCTTTTTTAAAAAAAAAAAATCTTTAAGGTTTATTTATTTATTTTTAGAGAGAGGGAAGTGAAGGGGCAGAGAGAGAGAGAGAATGAGAATCCCAAGCAGACCCTTCACTGTCAGTGCAGAGCCGGATGCGGGGCTCAAATCTGTGACCCATGGGATCATGACCTGAGCTGAAATCACGAGTTGGACGCTTAACCGACTGAGCCATCCAGGTGCCCCGCCCTTACATCCCTTTCACAGCACCCTCCTTTCTGATTAATTACCAGTCCCTGCCATTGCTGCCCCCTAAATGAGACGTAACGCACTGGTTGCTCCCCATCTCCAGGGATGCCGATCATATCCAGGTCCCTAATCCTCTCTAACCAACCCCTCTGCCCCAGCTCCAGCCCATCACTCATTCAGCCTTCAGATTCAGGCTTCGAAAAGAAATGAAATTGCCATCTTCCTCTTCAAAAACCAAGGAGGATTCCTAGTTGCCTTCTGTTGCTGTAACTCTTTGGTATGCTTACTGTATGAGTTTTTTAGACTGGTTTCCAGTCTGATTAATCAGCCTCCTCCGTTGCCCTCTTTTTCTTTCCCATCATGCACCTTACGCCATTATCAAACTGCTCGAATTGCTCAGTGTTCCCTGGATAAAATACACTGTTGGAGCATCGGTGCCTTTGCAGTTGCAGTGCCCCTGTCTGGAGCACCTCTCCTTACTGAGCTCGGGAAAGCCCTCCTCTAGGCCCCTTTCACACGTTCCTTCTGGAGAAGTGTCCTGGGACCCTCTCAGAGCCTTTTCTCCTCTCTCATACTCTTGCTGACATGATGTTGGAGCTACCTGGGCCCTTCATTAGATCCAAGGTTGACAGACTTTTTCCTGTAAGGGACCAGATAGAAAATATTTTTGGCTTTGTGGGGACATGTTCTTTATCAGAACTGTTCAGCTGTACCCTTGTAGCTTGAAAGCAGCCATAGGCTGTAGGTAATGAACGAGCATGGCTGTGTTCCAATAAGCTTTATTTAGGGATACTGTAACTTGAATTTCATGTAAATCCATGTTCCCAAATATTCTTCTTTTGATTTTTTTCAAACTTTTGAAAATGTAAAGACCGTTCTTACTTAGGTCATGGGCCATACAAAAACTGATGGATTTGGCCCATGGGCCACAGTGTACCAGTCCTTGCATGAGAGAGATCAGGGGTAAGCTTTATATATTTTTACACATCTCTGCCTTCCCTTCACACACACTGCCCTTCCTCCATGCCTCACTTCACTTAGAAGCAAATAATGACTGAACCAACCGTTGTTTATGGAATAAATGTTTAAGTAAGGAATTACTTAAACTATGGTAGTATGTAAACAAATGTGAAAAATAAGAGACTCATGTTGCAAATTAGTAGCCATTTTTAATATTTATTAATAAACACTTTCACAAAAGAAGGTTACAGAAGTTGCACAATCTAGAGGAGCTCACAGTCCCCTCTATGTAGAAGACAGCTCTGGCCAGGAAAGATGTAATGAGCAAATAAATAGTCTCTGCTCAGAGAATTTTGAAAATTGGCCCAAATCTTTGAATTCAGTATCAGATTACCTTCTCCATCTTTTCCTTCTACCTGGCCTGGAGAAAGTCGTATTGTACCTTTTATCCAGTGGTGGTTAAGCTTTCAGAGGGTTTTTCATGTAGGACTTGATATGTCATGGGTGTGACAGGCTCTCAAGTGGCCCGGTGGTCAGAGTCAGACCTGGAGACTTTTGAATCCTGGCTCAGCACTGATCTTTTATGTGCCCTTTGCCACATCACCAGATCATCTTCAGGCTTAGTTTCCTCATTGTTTATAATGGCAAGTATTGAATAATACCCAGCTTGTATGGTTGTTTGAAAATTAGGAATAGTGTAGTAAAAATAGATTATGTAAAAAGCCAGCACCTGGCCCAAAATGAGCACTGAATAAATACTAGCTGCTGTTGTTATTTATTTTCCCCCAGGATTGGTCTGTTTTCTTTCAGTATATACAGGAGTTGTGGGAGTGGGTTAAGGTTTACAGAAATAGCCTGGGACATTCCAGTAAGTTATGTTGAAATAGTGTGATCCAGCAACTTTTAGTCTTTGTCTTTTCCTATAACCTGCAAATATAGCCAAGTTTATTGGTTTTTTTAGGCTTATTAAAAAAATAAAAAATAAAACAGTCATCGAATACCAGGCAATATAAAGTGCTGTATGTGGTTATCTTAACATTTGGACATTAATTGAGGAAGACCGGGCAGGACGGGGGGCAATCTGACTTCGAAGTCTAGTATTACACTCTGTACCCTGGGACTTCTACTTAAGAATGCTGTGTAGGATACTTTGTGTCTCTGACCACTTTTTCCTATTGTTCTTAAAATACCTTGTTACTTCCAAAGTTAAACTGGCAGAATATCTGTTCACAGCACAGTGTGGTAGTTCTTCCTTTCATTAAATAAACAGCCTGATTAGCTAGATAAAGTAAAGGGATGTTTATAAGGCATTTTGTAAACTGACTGTTTATGTCTGCTTGTTCCTTATGTTAGTATTTTGAGCTGCTGTGTAGGAAAAAAAATCGAAGGGTAAAATGGCTTCAGAACTCTAGGAACTGATACTACTAATGCTTGGTCCTGTGATAATTTATTGATTTATCTTGCTTGCTCATCTTTACTTACCTTTTAAATATTTTTATGAGGTTCTGTGCACAGGAACTTGCGGTGGCTGTTCTTTAAAATATCCTGTTTTCAGGGCACCTGGGTAACTCAGTGAGTTAAACTTCTGAATTCGGTTTAGGTCATGAACTGGTGGTTGGTGAGTTTGAGCCTTGCCACGGGCTCTGTGCTGACAGCTCTGAGCCTAGAGCCTGCTTCTGCCCTCTCTCTCTGCCCCTCACCCACTGGCAGTCTCTGTCTCTCTCATAAATAAATGCTAAAAAATTTTTTTTAAATATTCTGTTTTCGGGAATCTAAGCAGCTGGAGACAATTATTCATTATTATTTCGGTCTTATTTTTCTTTTTTTAATTTGTATTTAAAAAAAATTTTTTTTAAGTTTATTTATTTTTGAGAGAGGGAGAGAGAGAGCAAGTGCATGCGCACATGCACAAGCAGGGGAGGGGCAGAGAGAAGGAGAGACAGAATCCCAAGCAAGCTCTGCACCATCAGCACACGGTCCAAGGCAGGGCTTGAACTCATGAACTGCGAGATCATGACCTGAGCCAAGATCAAGAGTCAGTCGTTTAACTGACTGTGCCACTGAGATGCCCCTTCTTTTTCTTTTTTAAGTACAACTTCTTTTTTAATGTTTCATTTATTTTTAAGAGAGAGAGCACGCGAGCAAGGGAGGGGCAAAGGGAGGGAGACAGAGGATCTGCGCTGAGCACAGAGCTCAATGCAAGGCTTGAACTCACGACCATGAGATCATGACCTGAGCCGAAGTCAGATGCTTAACCGACTGAGCCACCCAGGCACCCCTATTTTGGTCTTATTTTTAAGAAGGAGCATAGAAATGATTAGAAAGGTTTGTCTGTAGAAGCAGTTTGCAGGGTGTATCACAGAGTTCATAGTGTGTAGCCCTTGGACTGTCTGGGATATCCACACAGCTCTCTGGCAGTAACGGCAATGCTGAGGGGCCTGCTGAATGTAGGAGGCATTGCATTGTTGGAAATGAGACCATGTTATATATATTACTGAATGTAGTTTTCTGGGAGTTGGTAATATGTCCGAGATCTATAGCTTACCTATCAGAATTTCCCATGATGTAGATCGTTACTGTAGATATTCTCATTTTTTGAGGAAAATATTTCCAGAATTATACCTGAAATATATTTACCTCCATGATGCTCTTGGTGAGGGAAATGGAAACTTATCTGATACCAAGGGTAGTGCACAGGTAGGGAGAACAGGGATAGCTCCTCTAGCTAGAACTTTGCAAAGATACATATTCTGTCTTGTGTTAGTCTCATCCTGGTTGGAAGAGTCTAAGACCATTTTTCCCCCCAAATCTCTTTTTCCCTCTTCTCAGCTCCAGTCCCACATTTATATGCTGGTCCACTGAAAATACTCATTAGATATCTCATTATACTCTCGATTCATGTGTTCAGAGGATAGCTTCCTATGGTTCCCTCCTCCACTGATACTTTTTTCTCATTTTCCTTGGAGGGCAGTTCCTCCTTTGACCCAGCCCATGGCTATCAATCACTTGGTCCTCTGGATGCTTCTTTCTGTTTATCTGAGAACCTGTAACTCCCTTCCCACTCCCATGTCTGTCCTCATCCTTCCTCAACCTGAATTCAGTGCAGAAACCTATTCTGCTTCCAAGCTTGCCCACCTCCAGCTCAAGTAAGAGTGACCTTTCTAAAACCCAAATTGGGAGGAACGCTCCTGGCTACTGGTTTGGCGCTGCCCAGAAGGAATTAGTTTTTGTTTAAATAAACTCTTAAAAATTAAACACAAAAACAAATTGGATTGTGTTATTTCTTTGCTTAAACAACTTCCTGACTTACCCATTGCCTTTAGGTTTCAATCCAAACTCTTTATAATTAGACCCTTGCCTTTTTGTTCAACCTCCCTAAGTAACCCCTTCTGGATGCTTTCCGTGCTCCTTTTTTCAAGCGCTTGTTTATTCATTCAGCCTTTGGTCCATTCTTTCATTTGCTCATTAAACTTTTATTGGCCACTAATATGGGTCAAGCTTTGTGCTTAAGGCTTGGGTCTGAGGCAGTCAACAGAACGGATCCTTAGACATTTCACTGACCTCTCACACTGTTAATCAGGATTGATTAGGTTATGCTGCAGTAACAAATTTACCCTGAAATCTCATTGTTTTAACACAACACAATTGTATTCCTTGTACGATGCCACTCAGTCTTGGGTTGTCAGAGGCTCTGCTCTACATAGGAACCCTTCCATTTAGAGGCCCTGGCTTATAGCTACACCAGCTAGAACTCACTGTGCTCCTGGGCACTGGGACAGAGGAAGAGAGAAGCTGGATGGGCTTCTCCCTGCCTCAGCCCAGAAGTGACATGTGTCCCTTCTGCTCACATTTCATTAGCCAGAACTAGTCAGATGGCCCCCCCTAATAGCAGGAGGGCTTGGAATACCATCGACAAGAACATAAAATATCTGGTGAGCATGATGGTCCCTGCCACAGGCCCTGAAGTATAGTTACCTGACTTCTGGTCTGTCCTATCCACTGGACTTCAAATTTCTCAAGAGCTGGGATTGTGTCTATCTTGCTTTTGTGTCCTAAACACGTGGGCACACAGTAGGCTTCTGATTTTTGTTGAATCAATGTCCTTCTTGAGCTTGAATTTAACTCAGGTCACTTCTTTTAAGAAGCCTTCCCTTGCCATCTCTCTACTGTCCTCCCCCCAGCCTAAATTAGGTGTTTCTTTTCAGTGTCTTTGGGGTATCCTGTGCATACCTCAACCAAAGCACTCCTCACCCTGTATTACTACTCTTTTTTTCTTTCTTATTTTTTCTTCCCTCTCTCCACTAGATACTCCTTTCCTGGGTAAGGGGCTTTCTTTTATATTCTTTTGAGAAGTTGTATTAAGCATTACTTTTTTAAAGTTTATTTATTTATTTTGAGAGAGACGGAGACAGTACTGTTGGGGAGGGGGCAGAAAGAGAGAGAGAGAGAGAGACACACACACTCTCTCTCTCTCTCTCTCTCTCTCTCTCTCT
>NW_024412394.1:1434324-1443748 GCF_014898765.1 Herpailurus yagouaroundi | reverse complement strand
TGCAGAGCTCAACGTGGGGCTCTGACCCACGAAGCTGTGAAATCATGACCCAAGCCGAAACCAAGAGTTGGGACACTTAATGGACTGAGCCACCCAGGTGTCCCTGGATTAAGCATTATTAAAGCAATTTAAGAAACCTTAAAAAATAAAACTTTACTGTTCTAAGCTTAAGTCCATGATAGAAATCTTACCCTGTTAGGTTTATTATTCCCACAGATTTCCTTAGTCTTTCATTGTATACCTGTGTCCCTAATCAATATAATGATTTTCCTCTGTGTCCATGTGGATAACAACTTGTCCCAGCCCCCACTGTTGATTTTTCCCTGCTCTGTAGGGCTAGCTGCATCATGTTCATATGTGGGTGGGTTAGCCATCTCTGCACTGATATCACCTGTCTTGGTGATAAGAGTTTCATGAAGGGTCTAATTAATACCTGGTTGTCCAGTCCCCTACTTTGATCTGCCTTAAAATTGCAGGGGTTTTCATCTTTGCAACCGCCATTCCTAGTTTATAACAATGCTGAATGAATGTTTGTTGAATAAATAACAAATTCTGTGGTTGTTTTCCTTAGTATGTTGTTTTCAGATTTAGGAGCTTTGCCATTTGATTTCTTTTCTGATAATTTTATATTTAAAAATCAAGCTTCAGAATCAAAATTTACTGACCAGAAACACCACTTAGTGTTTTATAAGATAGGAAGGAGTAAAGCCTCTGGCTAAAGGAAAGATGTTTTGTTTTTCAATGGGTTGTCAAGGAAACTTAGGAGAACTGTTTACTGGTAATGGTGTTTGCTTTGAAGTGTGACTACAAAGTAATGAGGCTTATTTTTCCCAATGTCTGTATTATACGTAGTCTGACCTCATGTAGGCCTGCTTTGAATGTGCAAAGTAGTAGTGACACTTGCAAGATTTACTAATTAATATTTCACATTGATTGAAATTTAGAAATGAAATTATACTTTATGTTAGAGGTTTCCTTTGTTTTAGCTTTAGTATTGTCCCCATGAAGTTCTTTCATTTGGACTATAACCTAATTGAATGGCCCTAGTCAGCCTTTTAAGCAAATGCTTAGGTTCAGAATGGCTACGTAACACTGCCAACAAGTGGGAGAATTCTAGGAAGAAAGACTACATGTTCTTTATATAACAAATCCTTGAAAGATTAACCCATTTTCTACCCTTTCTTGAGTTTTCCTTGCAGGTTGGATTGGTATGATTTAAATGCCAATATCCAGAGAGTCTCGGGAGGACTTTTTAAAAAAAACTTTTTGGGGCGCCTGGGTGGCTCAGTCGGTTAAGCGGCCGACTTCAGCTCAGGTCATGATCTCACGGTCCGTGAGTTCGAGCCCCGCGTCGGGCTCTGTGCTGACAGCTCAGAGCCTGGAGCCTGTTTCAGATTCTGTGTCTCCCTCTCTCTGACCCTCCCCCGTTCATGCTCTGTCTCTCTCTGTCTCAAAAATAAATAAACGTTAAAAAAAAATTTTTTTTTTTAAATTATAAAAAAAAACTTTTAACTTAACAAACATGATTGCGTTTGGGCTTATTTTTATTTTGAGAAGGAATTTTTAAAAATACAAGATTTGCCACAATTATCACAAGATGGGAGGAGTGTGGCAGTGATTCCCTCCCCCCCCTTTTTTTTTTCTTGAGAGATCAAGAGAAGAGAGAACATGAGTGGGGGAGGGACAGAGAGAGAGAGGGAGAGAGAAAGAGAGAGAGGGAGAGAAAGAAAGAATCCCAAGCAGGGTTCCCACTGTCAGCACAGAGCCGGATGCAGGCCTCGAACCCACACACGTGAGATCATGACCTCAGCCAAAACCAAGAATCGGATGGCTAACAAATTGAGCTACCCAAGCACCCTTGCCCTTTTCTTTTATGGAAATAGTGTATTATTTCAGCTTTATAATTTAATATGATGTAAAACTAAGGATCACTTCTTGGAAGGCTACTCCCCTGGAATATAGACTCTGAGGAAAAAAGTAGTGGCACTGACTCCTAAATTTAGCTTTTGAAAAGTTACTGTGACCTTAAAACCAGTTTTATTTTATTGAGATGAAGCTCACATAACATGACATTAACCATTTAAAAGTGAACGAGTCAGTGGCATTTGGTACCACTAATTCAGTGGCATTTAGCAACCTTTGTATAGTTTCAAAATACTGTGGTCACCCCAAAATAAAATCCTGCTCTCCATTCTTCCCTTCCCCCAGTCCCTGGCAACCACCAGTTTGCTTTCTCTCCTCTCTCTCGATTTACCTATTCTGTATATTTCACATCAGCGGAATCTTACAGTATGTGACTTTTGAGCCTGGCTTTTACTTCGCCTGATATTTTGAAAGTTCATCCACACAGTACTTCATTCTTTTTTAATGGCAGAATAATATTCCTATGTGTGTGAATGCCACATTTTGTTATCCACTCACTGATCGGCATTTAAGTTGTTTCTACTTTTTGGCTAGAGTAAATAATGCTGCTGTGAATATTTGTGTGTAAGTATTTGAGTGCCTGTTTTCAGTTCTTTTGGGTGTATACCTAGGAGTAGAATTGCTAAGTCACGTGGTAATTTTTTATTTAACTTTTCAGGAACCACCAAACTTTCCACAGTGCCTGAGCTATTTTACATTCTTACCCAATGTTTGAGGGTTCCGATTTTTCTACATCCTTGCCAGTTCTTGTTATTTTTAAAAATTATAGCCATTCTTGTGGGTGTGAAGTGGCATCTCATGGTAGTTTTACTTTGCACTTTCCTAGTGACTAATGGTGTTGAGCATCTTTTCATGCGCTTCATGGCTATTTGTAGATCTTCTTTGGAGAAATGCTGCTTTTTTTGGAGAAATGTCTTTTTGTTATTGTTGTAAGAGTTTTTATATTTTTATGTATTTATATTTTGGATACCAGACCCTGATCAGATAGATGATTTGCAAATATTTCCTCCCATTCTGTAAGTCGTTTTTTCACATTCTTGATAATGACCTTTGATGCACAGAAGATTCTAATTTTGATGAAGTCCAACTTATCTAGTTTTAGTTGTTGTTCATATTCTTGGTGTGTCATGTGAATTGGCATATGTTGCCAAATTCAAGGTCATGAAGATTTATTGCTATTTTTTTTATTTTTTATTTTTTTAATTTTTTTTAAAGTAAACTCCATCCCCAGTGTGAGGCTCAAACACATGACCCCAAGGTCAAGAGTCACACATTCTACCCACTAAGCCAGCCAGGCATCTCAGATTTATTGCTGGTGGGTGTACAATGAGGACTCTTATTTTAAAAACAAAATTTCGGGGGCGGGTGCCTGGGTGGCTTAGTTGGTTAAGTGTCCAACTTCGGCTCAGGTCATGATCTTGTGGTTCTTGAGTCTGAGACCCACATTGGGCACTCTACTGTCAGAGAAGAACCCACTTCGGATCCTCTGTCCTCCCCTCCCTGGCTTGTGCCCTCTCACTCTCTCTCTCAAAAATAAACATTAAACAAACACCCACAAAATTTCATAGAACCTCCACATTTTACTTTAACCTCCCTTAGATTATACATTTATACACATCACCCAAAAACTGTGGGTTTCATATTATCTTAAATTACTCTGCATTATGCAAAGCAGAACCTAAGTATACTTAACAAATGAAATAGTACTTGTAAATTTAAAGACATTTTCTCCACCCATGGGCTATATTTTGGTGACTATATATGGATTCATGGGTTTTCTTTTTAACTCCAGACCCCCTCTGAGTCAGCAGATCACAGATTTTATAGAGGAGCACCAGGGGACTATATCATGACATGCAGAAAAGGGATTAAGGATGAAGAAAAAGGTAGCATTTCCAGGGGCCCAGGTAGTTGCAGAAATGTCAAGGGAGAACGGGGAGATGACTAAAAGGTAGGTCACCGGAAGTCAGAGGTGGAATCTGTAAGGGCTCCAGAGGACGCAGCGTTTGCTTTCAGGCAACAAGAATGACTGCAGAGTGGAAGTGAAGTTCAAGGGGGAGTGTGTTGGGATTAGGGCTGGACACTCAAAAGACATCATCAGAAAGTGATGGTTTAGGGAGCAATAGAGGATTCCTTTAGTTTTAGAAGTAATGCCAACCCAGTTCTACCTCCAAAGGAGGAGTCCAACTGACTGTTTAGCTCCTGTCCTGGAGAAGGATAAGGAAAAGGAGCCGGGGAAATCCTAGATTTTATTTCAGCCGTGATTAGAATGCAGTTAATTTTGAATTAATAATACTGTAGTCTGTATCCGTATTTTGTGTGTGTGTTTGGTTGGTTTTCTCATTTCTTAAAATTTTTTCGTAAAAAGTATCCAGTTTTCTCTCAGCTACAAGCATGATGAGGTTTTTCAACTTGACCTGTAGATGAGGGAGTTGGGTTCTCAGGACACTCTTAGAGCTTGGGGTGGTGATGGGCCAGGAGCTGGGACACACGGGAGTGAGGACCTGGGAGGGAAAGTGTTGGGACTGTGGCGCCAACTAGGGCTAAGGACTGCTTTCCTTCTGGCCAGCCCTTCACAGCGCTCACAGGCTCATCAGCGACTTTCCACCCCCCCTCCCCGCCCCCAGTCCTTGTCAGCTCGGTGTTCAAAGGGCTTTAGAGAAAGGAGCTAAGAAGAGGATAGATAGGCCTGAGGGGAAGGTAGAGGTAATGGCCATTGGTTCACATGCCCTTCTGCTTTCACAAGGCGGATTGTCTGCTTTTTCCAATAGAAATAAAAGCTACCTTACCAGAAGTGACCTGGAGAGATCTAAACAAAAAATAGGCTTAGGTACTTAGACTTTGGTGGTGTTTAAGAGTCTGAGTTTATACAAACGTGTCTTTTTTGTGTTTTTAACTGCTCATGTAATCTCTGTGACTTTCAGGTGCTACTCGTGAGCAGTAGTCGCCATCCAGACCGATGGATTGTCCCTGGGGGAGGCATGGAGCCCGAGGAGGAGCCGAGTGTGGCGGCAGTCCGTGAAGTCTGTGAGGAGGTGAGCGTTGAGAACAAAGGGCACGGCAGTACCTTGTAATCCTGCATCTGTCACGTCTGTGTAGTTCTTTATCATCACCCACTGACTAGACATGCTCCTGATCCCAGAAGGAAGGCATTTAACAGTTACCCTGTGCTTCCTTGATGACAGGGGTAATCGGGTTGTGACGTGGTCATGTTTGTCAGGCACTCTGTGCAGGGAGAGGGCTCATAGTAGTGACTGTATCTAATTATTCCAGACAGTTTTTGTGATTTCCCATGGAGCTCTTTCAGCATCGCCTCTGTCACCTGTGGCAGAAGATCAAGAACAAATAGTTCATCAGCCCTAAGAAATCAGAGGAACAGGCAGTATTGATATAAATGGCTCATTCTCATTAACCTTTAGATGAGGAGGTGGTGGCCCTTATTTTCCTATGCTTCCTGAGTCCTGGCCTTAGAACAGTGGTTAACGCAGCAGTTCTGTTAGCCAGAAGATGTTATTAATGGTGCCATTAGATAATAGCATCTTCTTTGTTATTTAGTCACATGACATTCAGCATATATGTACTGAATTCCTGGGCTATGCCCAGTATATCTTACTAGATACTCTAGAATAAGTAGTCGGAAGAAGTAAAGTCTTGGGCCCCTAGTTCCCTTACTTTGAGGAAACTAAGAAAGAGATTGCAGTTCAAAGCCAGGAGGAAGAAACTGACTAACATTCCTCCATAGCCTGCTGTGCTCTGCTTACATGATTTCACTTAAGATTCCTAACTTGGCAGTGTGTTTTATCACCCTCATTTACTTGCCCTCGCCACATAGTTGGTGCTTTTTAGATCTATTTCTTTGTTCCAGAGGGAATTTAAAACTGATTCTAAGGACGTATAAAATCGCACTAAGAATGAGTCTAACTCCTACAGTTCTTCCGTGTTCAGCCCTTGCTGAAGTCCTCTGAGACTGACTTACTCTTGGAATACTCAAGGAGTTCTTTGCTTGCTCTGAAACTCCTGCAGACTTGTGTTGGCTCGTGTGCCTCTCCTTCTATCATATATCTGGTGTCCATAACTAGACTATAATCTCTGGGAGCAAAGAGTATGTTTTAAAGTTTAAATCCTCCCTTCCTGTGCCTCGTACACAGGTAGGTAAATGGAAAGTAATGAATACATGCTTCCATGACAGATGGAGTAATGGATGGAACAGTAAAAGTCCTGAAGAGTCCCCCTTTCTTATCAGACCTGGGATAATGGGGAATGCACAGGGGCAGGGTGGCCTGGAGGGGCAGATGTGATTCTGTACTCTGCCCTCCCATGCTGCAGGGCTGCACATCTTTGCCTGGTCCTTGGAGGATCTCAGAGGCTTGACTGTTTAAGTAAGTGGCAGGACCAGTTGGTGGACCTAAGCTGCACACTCTTAATTCAGATCCACTTGGCTCCTGTAGGTTCTAAGACACGTAAAGCAAAAGTGATGTTTGAAAGCTTCTGTGGCAGTTGTGGATTAAGAAAGGTGGTTGGAAGGCCTGAGATAGAGGGTTCTAGAACAGAGAGAAAGGAAAAGGTTCAGAAACTTTACAAAACTTGCTACTTGGTTTTAGGAGTCATGGGGGGAATCTGACAGCTGTACCATTGTGGAGCACGTTGGTACAAACTGTTGTTTGATTTTGAGAGTTACAGTTGAGTCATCCCTGACTATACACATGCAGCGAAGATGGAGAGAGCTAGGAGAAATGCAGTGAGGGGCAAGAAAGGGTGTAGGGCACCCCGCTCACCTTTGTTTCTTGGAAAATGCCATCCCACGCGCCTGAGTTGGTGAGAGGGAGGCTGTGGTGAAGGAGGAGGCAGAATGCTTGTGATTTGGGAAGGTAGTGGCGCAGCACCGAAATGAATCATGTCCTCATATGTTCAGGATCCCTCTCCCTCCTGTCCGGATGGGGTCCTGAGCTTGAAATTAAGCCCTGCTTGACTCTGAGCAGATTTCCCCCCTCCCGTCAAAGGAGAGTCCTGCCGCACTATATACTTTATTCTAGCATTATTGAGAGAGAAAGAATGGGAACTGCTTGCAACTTTAGAATACGGTACCAAATAAATCAAATGTTTGCACAGACAGTAAACATTAGTGAAATATGTCATTACGAAAACAAACATTTCAGTGGCTTCTATCAAAATAGAAGGGATGGTTTTTCCAATTCCACATCCGTCAACAGAGTACAAGACTTGGAATCAGAGAGGATATAGATAGATTTTTTTTTTTTTTAATTGCCCTTGAAAGGTAGCTTTTGTAAGCAGAAATCGCTATTCAGGGAGTTTATTTAGGTTTCAAAATGTTATGACTTTTGTAAAAGTACACATTCAAAAACTTTTTTTTTTTCATAATGCTCACAGCTCTGTTCTCTAGATAAACATAGAAGATTTTACTAGTCACTTTTAGATAATATTTAGACCAGTTAATTGAAGACCTTCAGATGTTTCAAATTGGTTTTATACAGCTAAATGTATTTTATTGCTTTCTAAAGAACTTCAGTTATCTGATTTAAAAAAATAAAACCCTGGGGTGCCTGGGTGGCTCAGTCAGTTGGGCATCCAACTTCAGCTCAGGTCATGATCTCACAGTTCGTGAGTTCAAGGCCCATGTTGGGTTCTGTGCTGACAGCTCAGAACCTGGAGCCTATTTCGGATTCTTTGTCTCCCTCTCTCTCTGCCCCTCCCCTTGTCACACTGTCTCTCTCAAAAATAAATAAACATTAAAAAATTAAAAAATAAAGGGGCGCCTGGATGGCGCAGTCGGTTAAGCGTCCGACTTCAGCCAGGTCACGATCTCGCCGTCCGTGAGTTCGAGCCCCGCGTCAGGCTCTGGGCTGATGGCTCAGAGCCTGGAGCCTGTTTCCGATTCTGTGTCTCCCTCTCTCTCTGCCCCTCCCCCTGTTCATGCTCTGTCTCTCTCTGTCCCCCAAAAAATAAATAAACGTTGAAAAATAAAAATAAAAAATAAATAAATTAAAAAATAAAATAAAGCCCTGATGAAGCTCTTCAACTGAAGTCCTGTGAATCTCATACATTAAACTTACAAACTAGGCGAGTCTTAAATTCTTTAAATATTCCCATAATATATGTAAACTTACTAAGATTTTCAACTTAAAAACACAAGTCAGAAAGAAATTATTCAATTATACTTTCAAAACTGTGGTTACAATCTAATAGGCCAAGTTTTTTTTTTTTTTTTATAATCTCTACACCCAACTGGGGCTCAAACTTAAAACCACAAGATCGAGAGTCGCATGCTGTATGACTGAGCCAGCCAGGCGCCCTAGGCCAGATTCTTTTACATATTACAAAATCATAAAATATGCCTGGTTTCCTTTGTTTTTTGTTTTTTGTTTTCTTAAGTTTATTTATTTATTTTGAGAGAGAGAGAATCCCAATCAGGCTCCGCCCTCTAATCCCAGCGTCCGATGAAGGCTTGATCCCATGAACCATAAGATCATCATCTGACCTGAAATCAAGATTCCCTGGTCATCTTCTTAACATAGAAATATATTATGGTTTTGAGGTGCCTGGGTGGCTCAGTCAGTTAAGCGTCCGACTTTGGCCTAGGTCATGATCTCGCGATTCGTTGAGTTCGAGCTCTCTCAAAAATAAATAAATGTTAAAAAAAATTTTTTTTTAAATAAAAAAAAATATATTATGGTTTTGATTCCCTTAAACATTTTTTTAATTAAAAAAAATTTTTTAACGTTTACTTTTGAGAGAGAGAGAAAGAGAGAGAGAGACAGACAGCATAAGCAGGGGAGGGACAGGGAGAGAGGGAGACACAGAATCCGAAGGAGGCTCCAGGTTCTGAGCTGTCAGCACAGAGCCGGACGTGGGGCTCAAACCCACGAACCGTGAGATCATGACCTGAACCAAAGTTGGAGGCTTAACTGACTGAGCCACCCAGGAGCCTTTCCCTTAAACATTTCTTTATTTCATTCTAAATATTTTCAGCATTGCACCAGGATAGGGTGGTTCAGTTGGTTAATTGACTGTTGATTTCTGCTCAGGTCATGATCTCACAGTTCATGAGATCAGGCCCTGCTGCAGAGCCTGCTTGGGATTATCTCTCTCTCTCCCCCTCCGCTGCTTGTGCTCACTCACTCTCTCTCAAAAATAAATAAACATTAAGAAAAAGAAAAAGAAAGAAAGATGTTTACCCACCAAAGAAACCAGGCCCTTCCTGTTAAGCCAGACCAAGACTCTTTGGTGGCCTGGTAGGAAATGCTGATCCAGACCACTGTTGTTCTGTCAAGGTATAACTGTGGGGTGCCTTGGTGGCTCCGTTGGTTAAGCATTGGACTCTTAGTTTTGGCTTAGGCATGATCTCGCAGTTCATGGATTTGAGTCCCACGTTGGGCTCTGCGCTGGTGGTATGGAGGAATCTGCTTGGGATTCTCTATCTCCCCTTCTCTCCCTCCCCATCCCCTGCTTATGTTTGCTTTCCCTCTCCCTCTCCCTCTCCCTC
>NW_024412394.1:1413168-1434224 GCF_014898765.1 Herpailurus yagouaroundi | reverse complement strand
TCAAGCCCCGCGTCGGGCTCTGTGCTGACAGCTCAGAGCCTGGAGCCTGTTTCAGATTCTGTGTCTCCCTCTCTCTGTGACCCTCCCCCATTCATGCTCTGTCTCTCTCTGTCTCAAAAATAAATAAACGTTAAAAAAAAATTAAAAAAAAAAAAAAAGAGGGTAGCTTCAAAAGCCTGGTGTCGTGGAGTCCACGTTGGGTGGGAATGGGTGTTGAGTGAGCACTTTGCAGTATCCGGCACACGTGGCTAACTTGGTCCTTCAGCCTGCAGGCTCCTTCCTCGATCAAGCCTTTGTGATTCCTCCCTGCAGACTCAGTCTTCTTGCTGTGTGTTTCCATTGCAGTCTGTGCTTCCTAGCGTTGTAGTGCTTATCATTGGTACCGCTTGCTTAATTGTGTTCTGTGCTAGACTTCACATTCTCTGTAGTCAGACGCTATTCTCTTTTGCTCACTGTTCCATCTGCAGTGCTTATTAACACATAGCAAGTGCTTCACAAAATAAATGTTTCCTTTGTTGACGTGACCCCTAGAGCAGCCACATAAATATGAGGTAGGCCCTTTTTGGGTTGCCAGGAGCAAACATGACAGGTGTCTCAGAACTGTGCCTACAGGCTGTGCAGAACTGGAAACTTGGGTCACAGCGCACAGGAGGGCCTCGCTCACGGTGGGTGGAGTGACGGTGGGAGTGCAGTGTAGCTCAAGGAGCCTGGTCGCTGCACCTGTGGCCCAGCCCCTGTCTTCCACGGGGATGATGCCTTTCTAATCTCTCTCAGTGTCCTGGCTTCTGCTTACCACCTTCTGTGTTTTCCCTCCTATGTGCGCCACACTCGGCCTTCCCGACAGAGGTGACCTGTGGGCACAGCTGCCGGGTGACATCATCGGCCTCTGGCTATTTTGAAGACGTTTGCCTCAACTTTGCATCAGTTGCTGATTTCTTATTTCTCGCTGCGCTCAGAGTGTCCAGATCATGTGCTATAAAAGCATGGCGGCTGGTGCTTCAGAACACCTGCAGCAGCTTTGCTGGGAGGATCCCATGTATGTAGTAAAAGAAAATACTAACACAGGAAAATGTTTGTGACACATTCCTAAGTGGTCAAAGCAGACTCAAAAACAGGATTTGTGACATAAAACCATTCAGTGGAAAAGAAACGTGTGTGTCTATTTGTGTGGAAAAAATGAATAACACTGGTTGCACGCTACGTGCCAAGCTCTGTTCTAAGCATTTTGCAAATGTTGCCTCATCGAATTCTCTCCGGACTCTCTGAGCTGGGGGCTGTTACTGTCTATGTTTTACGGGTGAGAAAAAACAGGTTCAGTGAGATTAAGTATTTTGTCCAAACAAATTGTGCCCAGCTAAGTGTGCTCAAGGTACAACCAGGTGCGATAACACCCTGATATCAAGGATCATGGTTGTCTCAGGAGTGCACAGGTGCTCTCTGGTTATCTCCAGCCTTACCAGTCTTACAGTCCAGAGCATCTAGTCTCAGCACGCATGCTCCTCTAATTCTATGCTCCTTGAAAGAAGCTCTACCAAAATGCTCATGGTTGTTCTCTGGGTTAGCTCATAGATTATCAAGTTTTTTCCATGGAACATACATATATGTTATTAGTGGAAGAATTTTCTATATAAACATGAATGGAGTGAAATTATTAAGTCTGGCATGGCGTCGCCAGGCCAACGTACCATTAGACTCAACCTGTTCAGAAGGTTTGTTTAACCCGGCTTAAAAATTTCAGCATATTGGCTGAATTTCAGAAACCGATAAATCTGTAGCACTTGAAACATTAGCAGTCACATCTAACGGGCTAAAATATTCCCTTTTGGAAACTGGCATCCATTTTTTAGCTGCTTATAGTCCGAATCCTATTACAGTGACCCGTCAAAGGGCGAGAAGGATGAGGCTTTCTCCCAGGACCAAGCAGGGGCCTTGGAAACAGTGCATCTCTAGCCCAGGGCAGTAAAGGCTTGTGTGAGCCAGCCATGTGACACCCTCTGTAATGAAAAGAAAAGCACCTCTTTGTGTAGTTTTCAGAGCTATTCTTTCTTGCTAATTCAAAAGGAAAGGTAAAACTTTTGGCTGACAGGGAGAAAAGAGAGAAACTGGATCTGAAACTGTTCTGTCTTCTGTTCGTTATATCCCCCGTTCTCACCTCAGGCGAACCAAGAGCGCTATCACAAAGGTAAAGAACATCGGAAAACAGAATCGGGAGAAAAATACGTGCATACTTTCAACTGCCTCCTCTTCAAGGATGACAGAGATGGGTACCTTCTGCCTCTAGAGAAACGTAGTCAGTGATGACACTTGACAGTAGGTGGCCAGATTCCAGCTCCTTTTATCTGCTGCTTCGCGTCTGGACAGGGCCCGTATCCTCAGCACCATTTGCAGCACACCAACTATAAAGTATTTGTAGGCAGCCTGATAATTGATCTGTGACATAGACACAGCTTTTAAAAAAAATGTAGCTTGTTCTCTCACTTCCTCACTTGAGTCCTAATATCACACTTCCCTGCTACTCCTCTGGCTCTTACCACCTGTTGCTTTGCGGTATAAACTTGCCATCTTGGAAATTTCTGTAGATTAGTTAGTGATGTCTTCTACTTCCCTGTACCTCTTGCTGTCCTTTCGTAAGTTTTTAATACACTGTACAAAAAGCAAAACTTTCACCACATGTTTGACTTAATTCACCTTCATTTAGGAAAGTTTTTTTTGAGCAGCCAGGTGCCGTAACATAGTATCAAGGATCATGGTCGTCTCAGGAGTGCCCAGGTGCTCTCTGGTTATCTCTAGCCTTACTGATCTTACATCATCCCATCAAAATCTCTTGTATCCTTTCAAAAATCTTTATCGGGGTGACTGGGTGGCTCAGTCGGTTGGGTGTCTGACTTGGGCTCAGGTTATAATCTCAAGGTTTGTGAGTTTGAGCCCTGTATCGGGCTCACTGCTGTCAGCATGGAGCCCACTTCAGATCCTCCGTCCCCCTCTCTCTCTGCCCCACCTCCCCACCCCTCCCCCCCCCCCGCTCACGTACTGTCGCTCTCTCTCAAAAATAAAGAAAGCATTAAAAAAAGAAAGAAAAATCTATATCATCTCAGGGTGCCTGGGTAGTTCAGTCAAGTAAGCATTTGACTCTTGATTTCGGCTCAGATCACGATTTCACCACTGTGAGACTGAGCTTCACATAGGGTTCCTCACTGAGTGTGGAGTCTGCTTAAGATTCTCTCTCTTTCTTGGGGCGCCTGGGTGGCTCATCTGAGTGTCAGACTCTTGATTTCTGCTCAGGTCATGATCTCACAATTTATGACTTTGAGCCCTGCATTGGGTTCTGTGCTGACAGCAAGGAGCCTGCTTGGGATCCTCTGTCTCCCTCTCTCTGCCTGCCCCTGCTCACTGTCTCTCTCTCTCTCTCTCAAGATAACTAAATAAACACTAAAAAAAAAAAAAAAAAGATTCTCTCTCTTCCTCTGCCCTTCTCCCCTCCTCATGTACTCGCTCTAAAATGGAAAAAAAAAATCCGTATCCTCTTATCCCACTTCTTGTACTGTGTGTTCCCTGTCCCTGCAAAACAATGGTTGTACTCTCTAATATATGTATCATAGCAACTGGAAGTCTTCATATGGAATCTCAGAACCGTCTCTAACAGGGAAGTAGTATTTCATGTCTCTTGTTAACATTTTGGAAACAATTTTTAAAAAGCCTATACCTACTTGGGAATAATTTAAAATACTATTTTGTCAACCTTTTTTTTTTTTTCTTTAGGTCGTAAGTGTTTGACTGTATTCAGAGTGGAGAAAAACGTGAAGGCTCTGTGTGACTGTCTTGTATTTTCATCTTTATTTTTTGGCCCCAACCTGAACAGTTGGGAATGGAAGGTGGGGATATACGGTATCACAGAATTTATTAGAGAAATGACATGATTCTCTTTAAATCCCAAACATTGATCACAAAATCTATATCACAGTATCTTAAGAATATTTTTAATCAGTTTAACATGGTAGGTGAAAGGTGGGGAAGTCCTACTACAGACCAGGGAACCTCAGAGGTCATAAGCTCGTAGGGAAGTGGACAAGCAGCTGACAGTAGATGTAGCTCTAACAATGTGGGGGAGCCTGCCCTGGTCAGGAGGCGGTGCCTGCCCAGGCCTGGCCATTAGCTGTCATGTGGCAGTCAGGACCCAGTGTGGTTCTGACGTTTCAAGAGAAGCTTGAAAGCTAGATTCTCATGTGAGAGTTCCTGGTCTTTCAATATAGGCAACTAATTTTTAAAACTTGTTTCCAGAACGTTAATCAAAATAATACGTGCCTGTGCCTATGGATTAAGACAATAACAGTAGTAATACGAAAAGACCCATAATTGAAAAACAACCAAAGGATGTGTTCATGAGGTGAATGAGGTGTGTTTCAGATTTTTACATTATTTTCAACTGTAAAGTGATAAGCTCCACCCTCTTTGAAAAAGACAGCTTTACTTTTCAGTCTCCTAAATGATAGATGAAAGCAAATAAAGGTTTTTAACCTTAGCAGTACTTTTCACTGTTTAATTTCACTGTTTTCACTGTTTAATTAACATTAATTAATTAATGTTAATATGAGAAAATACATACAGCTGTAAATTTCTGTAAGTCAAGAGAGACCATAAATCACCCTAATTTGTTTGTTGAACAGCAGGTTTTATTTAGATACTGTGCTCTGAATTTCCATGATATAGTGTTTAAGAAATTTCAAATTACAGGAATATGAGTTATTAATAATAGGGTACATGTATGGCTGTGTGCACCTACAGATTTCTCTTAAAAATAGGTACAAAAGTAGGCAAAGAATTTTTCTATATATTTGAACTTTTTCAAAATAAGTTGGGCAGCAAATAGCCGTAAGTGCTTATTATGTGCCAACTATATTCAGATCTCGAGGAGGAGACTATGACGTACAACGATGTGGTGGATTCCACTTTCCTTAAGACAGATTGTGTTTCTGTAAGTACTACCGAGTTTTTATTTTTACTTGGAAAGAAGATATTTTTAGCTCATTTGGTCACAGCATTATAAAATGCAAGAATCATCATGTCTCTTAAAACATCTTATTTTGATAGTTAATTCCTCTTAAAGAATTTAATAGGAAATGTGGTTCAGTGATCAAAAATTTCAGGAAAGCCTGTTGTTTACCTAACAGGGATATACATTTTTGCGTGTGGAAGCGTCTTTATTCTGACCTCCTAAGAAAGCAAATATACAAAAGCACAGTGAAAGAAGAGCTTTTCCTTAGAGAAACTAATTTTGAATATAGAAAACGAACAGAGAGGGGCGCCTGGGTGGCTCAGTCGGTTAAGTGTCCGACTTCGGCTCAGGTCATGATCTCACGGTTTGTGAGCTCGAGCCCCGCGTCGGGCTCTGTGCTGACAGCTCAGAGCCTGGGGCCTGCTTCGGATTCTGTGTTTCCCTCTCTCTCTGCCCCTCCCCTGCTCATGCTCTGTCTCTCTCTGTCTCAAAAATAAATAAAACATTAAAAAAAAAAAAGAAAGAAAACGAACAGAGAAAGCACACCGTGTTGAAAGCATACCGTGTTTTAGCGTGGAAGCCCGTGTGAGGCTGTTTTATGTGAGAGGACAGAATGAATCCCACAGATCGCTGGCAAAGGCCCTTAAGTAAATCCGTATTGAATCTCCTGTTTCTGGCAGCTGAGAACTTGGAAAGGGCCTTTCTTCTCAGTTACAGTTCAGGGATGAAAGGAGACCTTGGCACAGACACCGCCTCCAGTGAAGGGCCTGGCTGGGGCGTGCTGTGCTAATCCTCGTGCTCAGCTTTTGCTCCTGTGCTCACGTGGCCGAGAGTGTAATTCAACTCTGGCCCTAGAGCAAGGAGGCCTCTCTCTTCTTTCGTGGGCGGGCATCTCTCCACAGTTACCAAATGGCTTCTCTTGGGTTTCTTCCATGATTACTTCGAGAGTCCACCTTAAAATGATTGACAATTTTTAGTGACTGTCATTTTGGCTTTTGCACGAATACTGGATACTCGCAGCTTTATGAAAAGTGGTACTCAACACGTTATGACACGTTTGTGTTAGTGAGCCAAAAGTTTAAATATACAAGTGCTTCTGACTGGAATTTCCATTAGGGTAGCTTGCAAAGTTTTTAAAACTTAAAAATAGAAACAGTATAATCTGAACGGTGCTCTTAATCTGAGGGCTTTTCTGTCCTCCTTGTAGCACTTAGTGAAGTTTTTAGCATAGCCAGTTTGATCACTTGGTTAAGCTGGTGACTTATGATAGCTCACCATTTTTCTGATTATAAAAATAATTCACAGGGGCGCCGGAGTGGCTCAGTCGGTTGAGCACCCGACTCTTGATAACCATTTAGGTCATGATCCCAGGGTTGTGGGGTCGAGCCCTGAGTCAAGCTCCACGCTGAGCATGCAGCCTGCTTAAGATTCTCTCTCTCCCTCTGCTCCTCCCCCACTCACACGTGGTGTGTGTGTGTGTGCGTGTGTACAGACTCTCTCTGTCTTAAAAAATATATATGTGTGTATATGTGTGTGTGTATGTATGTTCCTAGAAGAACGAAAATTCAGAAGGCGCAAAGAAGACAGCATATTAACATAATACCATGGCTGGCTGTATTTTCCCCAACATTTGAATCCTCAAAAATTTCAAATATAAGAAAAAAAATTTTTTTAAGTTTTTTTTTTAACATTTATTTATTTTTGAGACAGAGAGAGAGCATGAACGGGGGAGGGTCAGAGAGAGAGGGAGACACAGAATCTGAAACAGGCTCCAGGCTCTGAGCAGTCAGCACAGAGCCCGACGTGGGGCTCGAACCCACAGACAGTGAGATCGTGGCCTGAGCCGAAGTCGGACGCTTAACTGACTGAGCCACCCAGGTGCCCCTAAGAAAAATTTTTAAATAGCAAAACAAACACTGTATACCTTCTTCTGGATGTAATATCTGTTAGCTTTTTGCAGATTTGCCTTATCTCTATATGTACTTTTTTGGCTCTGCCATTTATTTATTTATTTTTTTTCTTTAAAATTTTTTTTTAACGTTTATTTATTTTTGAGACAGAGACAGAGCATGAATGGGAGAGGGTCAGAGAGAGAGAGGGAGACACAGAATCTGAAACAGGCTCCAGGTTCTGAGCTGTCAGCACAGAGCCCGTTGCGGGGCTCGAACTCATGGACCACGAGATCTTGACCTGAGCCGAAGTCGGCCGCTTAACCGACTGAGCCACCCAGGCGCCCCTTGGCTCTGCCATTTAAAAAGAAGTTACAAGTATCATGCCAGGTCACCTGTAAATTCTGTTCTTTAGCATGCATCTTTTTAGAATGAAGCCAGTTCCCTACATCACCACATCCCATTGTCACACTTAAGAAAATTCGTAATTCATAATGTCATTACAATTTTTTTCAACGTTTATTTATTTTTGAGAGACAGAGCATGAACTGGGGAGGGGCAGAGAAAGAGGGAGACACAGAATCCGAAGCAGGCTCCAGGCTCAGTGGTGTCAGCACAGAGCCCAACGCAGGGTTTGAACTTATGTACCATGAGATCATGGCCTGAGCCGAAGTCTGACATGTAACCGACTGAGCCACCCAGGTGCTCCCCATACTGTCGTTTAATACTCCATATTCATGTGTCCCCGGTTATCATGAAATGTCTGTTGGCTCTGTTTCCTCACCAGGACCTAATCTAGGTTCACATGTTACAATTGATTGTATGTTTTTTTTAAGGCTATTTTATCACAGAATCATGATCCCAGCTTTTCCATTGCCCCATGCCCCATGATACTGGCTTTTTAAAAAAGAGCCCAGGGTAGTTGTCTAATAGAATGTCTCACATTCTGGTTTTGTTTGATTGTTTCTTCTTGGTGTCCTTTAACTTGCTTCCTTATCCGCTGTATTTCTAGCAAATTAGTTTAGAGCAGTGCTGTCCAGTAGAACATTCTGAAGTTCTGTGTATGTACGGTCCAGTACTGTAGCCACTAGCCGTATATGGCTATTTAAATTAATTAAAATCAAAACTGTAAATTCATTTCTTTAGTCACACTATCTGCATTTCAAGTGCTGCTTAGCTGCATGGCTGCAGGTGGATAAATGGCCACTGTATTGGGCAGCACAGGACTAGAGGCTTGATTAGATGTAGCATAGACATTTTTTGATAGGTTGCTGCACATTGTAATAGGTGATGCCATGTGCTTCCTAATATTTAACGTCAGGAGGCCCCTAATGTCAGGTTGCCTTGCCATTAGTGATAAAATGTTCCATCAGATCATTACTGACAGATCTCTCCCTTGTAGAAGTGCATTTCTGTCTATGTAGCAGAATTGGTTAGCAATCTATTGAGTATGAATATCCACACTGTATGAATATCCTGTCTCCCAGCAATCTTTCACCTAGCAGTTTTAGTCTCTACTGATGATCCTTACCATATAGAGCCTTTCTTTTTCTTTCTTTCTTTCTTTCTTTCTTTCTTTCTTTCTTTCTTTCTTTCTTCCTTCCTTCCTTCCTTCCTTCCTTCCTTCCTTCCTTCCTTCCTTCCTTTCTTTCTTTCTTTTTTTCTTTAACGTTTTATTTATTTCTGAGTAGAGAGAGAGAGAGAGAGAGAGAGAGAGTGTGTGTGTGTGTGTGTGTGTGTGTGTGTGTGTGTGTGAGCAGGGGAGGGGCAGAGAGAGAGGGAGGCACAGAATCTGAAGCAGGCTCCAGGCTCCAAGCTTTCAGCATAGAGCCCACCTCAGGGCTCGAACCCACAAACAGCGAGATCATGACCTGAGCCAAAGTTGGACGCTTAACCAACTGAGCCACTGAGGCACCCCAAGATCCTTTCAATAGAGACTGAAATACAATGATTTTCTAAAAATTTTTTTAATTAGCTGAATTCTTCTGTAAGAAAAAGCTCTTCCCCTTTTATGCCTCCTGCCTTCCCTTTTTTTTCTCCTTATTTTAAAGTTTGTTTATTTTTGAGAGTGAGGGGCAGAGAGAGAGGGAGAGAATCCCAAGCAGGTGCCTTGCTGTCAGCACAGAGCCCAACAAGAGGCTTGATCTCACAAACCATGAGATCATGACCTGAGCTGAAATCAAGAGTCAGGTGCATAACTGACTGAGCCACGCAGGCACCCCTTTTTCTACTTATTTTAAATACTCCTCTGGGCTCATGGATCTTAATTTTTTTTTTTCATTGTATTACAGTTACAGGCTTTATTCTCTTTGTCTTAAATTTGGCCAGTGTGTATCCTTTCAGGTAGCCTACTTAAACAAAAAAAATTTTTTTTAATGTTTATTTTTTGAGAGAGAAAGAGAGACAAAGTGTGAGCAGGGAAGGGGCAGAGAGAGAAGGAGACACAGAATCCAAAACAGGCTCCAGGCTCTGAGCTGTCAGCACAGAGCCCAATGCAGGGCTTGAACCCACAAACTGTGAGATCGTGACCTGAGCCAAAGTCCGATGCTCAGCCAACGAACCACCCAGGTGCCCTATGTGTACTTTTGACATAACCTTTTCATTCTTTGTGTACTTCCTTGCTCTGTAATGCAGTAAAGTTATTCCAAGCACACCTTGAATCTTCCTGTCCCAAACCTGTTGTCAGCTATTTCTCCAGAGTTTCCTTTAGTGGCGAATGTTATTTAGAAACCAAGGTTGGTGCCTGGTGTGCTTACTGATACTGGAATGTCATTGCTCCTAGGCCTTTTTAGTATACAGTAATAGCACAGTAAAAAAGAAGAATCGTGGGCCACATGGGTGGCTCAGTCGGTTGAGCATCCGACTTTGTCTCAGGTCACGATCTCACAGTTTGTGAATTCAAGCCCTACATCAGGCTCCGTGCTGTCAGTGCAGAGCCTGCTTCTGATCCTCTGGCCCCCTCTCTTGCCATTCCCCTACTTGCACTGTCCCCAAAATAAATATTTAAAAAAAAAACAAGGAAAATCATGATTTCATCTTAATATTTCCACTTCAGATTTAACATTACAAGGTTTTTCCCTTGTATTTGTATCTCTTTTACTCAATAACATTGTACTGATAATCTTGTTACTGTTTTCTAGTAACATTATTTGCATTATCATATTATAAATAACATGAATATTTTTGTGTCATTGATACTTTCAAGAAAGGTATTAGCCGAAATTGTTAGGCTCATAATATTCTAAGCTATTTAATGTGAACCCATTGATTTTAGGGAGGGGTGCTCTTAGGAGTAGAATTAGCCTTTGGTGCTAATTGGGGTTCTTTAGGGATTGTATCTGGGTTGGTTTGGTGGTAAATAACAAGACAGTATTAAAGAGGAAGTATTGGCACCAGCAGGGAGGGATCACTTTTCTTGTAAACTTGCGTTATGGTTTGACTTACATTAGGGACAGTATACCTCATATACCCTTCTTTTTTTTTTTTTTTTTTTTTTTAATTTTTAACGTTTATTTTTGAGACAGAGAGAAACAGAGCATGAACAGGGGAGGGGCAGAGAGAGAGGGAGACACAGAATCTGAAACAGGCTCCAGGCTCTGAGCTGTCAGCACAGAGCCCGATGCGGGGCTTGAACTCACGGACCGTGAGATCATGACCTGAGCCGAAGTCGGACGCTTAACCGACCAAGCCACCCAGGCGCCCCCTTCATATACCCTTCTTTATCCCATTTGGGGACCACTTTGAGGCATAGATATGGTAAAATAAGTTAGGAAATATGACCGAAGAACTGGGTAGGGGGGGTTGTATTGCTTCTGTGTAGATTTCTGGCCTGTAGGTGTTCTTGATTGTGTGCGTCGATGAGGCTGTAGGCATGATACACGGCGTGTGCTTGTGTGCCAATATGGTTAACCATTCTCTACCTGTGCTCCTGTATTTACAGATGCTTGTTTAGATTGGAGTGGTTCTCAACCTTGCCAGTTGGATTCTAGGCTCAGATAGTTAAAAGCAGGTTTTCCACCCACATAAACGTGTGGCAGAAGTTTGAAAAGTTACACAGGGTATAGAGTTGTTGGGTGAGACAGACCGTACTTCTTACTGCAGAATATCCAGCACTTCTAGTCCCTTCCTACTAATTGCCAGTTGAGCCCTCCAGTCATCATGACAACTACACTCACGCATTTCCACAGTGCCCTTGGGGACAGTCGCACTTGTAGAAAAACTTTATTTTGAATGACCTGAGAGTTCCTTTTGTCCTCCAGATCCCAGTTGCTTAGTTACTCAAGCTTAATTGGTAACTGTTGTCAAGCTCCTGCTGTAGGGTTGGGGCTAGTGTCCTGAACATGGCAGGTAATGTAGATGGAAAGAATAGGTCATGAGTACAATAGGATGGTGGAGAGCCTTGACAGCCTGGTAGAAGAGTTCATAGTTGAGGACGTGGGTACCTTGCTGAATGTGTAGTACTGCTCAGTGTCCTGCAAACTCATGGAATGAAGAGAGAAAGGTAGTGATTGAAGCAAAGTTGTTCTTCCCTGGGCTTTCCCACTTTGAAGTGGAAAGGAAATGTTAAGTGGAAAAATATATATATTCCATCTCACTTGTCATCAGATAAAGGCCAGTTAAAATACGCTGGTATCTTGCTCCTGTCAAATTAGTGAAGATTTCAAAAAATGAATTCTGTCCATGACGACGAAAGAGGCAGCATGTATTAAACAGCTGAAAAATGTCTCTACTGTTTGGGACACTGTACACGAGTCATTGCAAATGCTTTCCATTTCAGGACATGCCACACATCGGACATAAGGCACGTGACTCCCTCCAGGGAGAAGGCTTGCCTTGCTCCCTTGCTACCTGGGCATGCCTGTTTGAGTTGTCAGTGCAGTCACTTCATTTTATGAAAGCTTTCATGACTTTCCAGGCTGATACATAGGTGCTCTGTCCACCATCCCATTGTAATGTAAGTTTCAAATATGTTTTCTTGTGTATTCTTAGTCAATGTGGACATTTTGAAAAACAGAAAAGTAAAAGAAACCAATTTAAAGTTTTCTACTCCCCACTAGTAACATTCTGGTGTATTTTAACTTCTTTGTTTTTGCCTATCAGCCTTCCAGGTTGACTGTAAGCCTCTCAGTGGTATCCTCGCATATCAGAAATAAAAGTGAACTGGGGGTTCTTAAGAAGTATGGGGAAAAAAAGGAGGCAGGGACTTTATAACTTTTTTCTTTGCTGTCATTTTGTGTTTTCCCACCTCTTCATCCTCCTCTCTCACCACAGGCTTGGAGATCTTGACCAAATCTTATAGCTAACTTTTGGTGCCTTTTGGTTCATATTTGAGCCTGGCATTTTCGCTTCTAAGTATCTGTAGAGAAATGCTTATTCATGGCACAAAGAAAGCATGCACAAGAGGTTCATTACAGCTTTAAAGTATAATAGCAAAAACTGGAAACAATCTAAGTGCCCATCAATAGGAGAATGATTATCTCAGTTGTGGCGTATTCATATTTTGTATTATCATCCAGCAGTTTAAAAACAATAAAGGAAATCTACATACCCTAACATGGAGCGCTGTCAGAGTCATTTAGTGAAATGAAATGGCAAGTATGGTTGATTTATATATAACAAAATGTCCTGGGGGCACCTGGGTGGCTCAGTTGGTTAAGTGTCCAACTCTTGATTTCGGGTCAGGTCATGATCTCGCAGTTTGTGAGATTGAGGCATCCCCCCCCCCCCCGCCCCCATTGGGCTTTGTGCTGACAGCACAGAGCCTGCTTGGGATTCTCTCTCTGCCCCTGCCCCTCCCTTGCTCACACACACACACTCTCTCTCTAAATAAATAAATACACTTAAAATAAGACGTCCTAAAGCATTTGTTTGTGTATATATGTGTATATTTATATCTGTATGTATGTATGTAAGTACCTAGAATGGAGTCTGGAAAGAAAACCACTAAACTGATTACCTGTGGGGGTGGGGATGGAGGGGAGGTGGGACTAGAAGGAAGCCCATGGGAAATTTTGCTTTATCTAAACTTTGTTTTTTTTACAACCCCATCACTTTTTCCAGAGTCTGGACAGAAATGTGAAGCCGTCAAGCAGTTGTAAAAGTCAGTATTTAAAGTGCTTTAACAGTATAGCCACAATCCCCCCATGGAATTCTAAAGGAATATATTTAAGCTCAGAAAGGTTAAAATTAGACTTGCAGAAATTCTGTTCTGTATTGTCTTGTCCTTGCGTGTCAGAAAGTGAAAGCGAAGCCATCTCTGGTGGCAGCGGCTTCAGAGCTTCAGTTAGCTTTTTGTTTTAGTTTTTGATGCAAGCTTATTTTTAGCTTTGCCATCTGATCTTGCTATTCTTTGAATTTGTTTAGATTTGAATTAAAATGGTTGATGAAGATAAGGTGGTTGAGAAAGGGATGATTCACATGGAGATCATTCAGACAGTTTGCTGTTTCCAGATGACTAGATTAATCTTTAGAGGAGTCGGAGTAGAAGCGATCCATGAGAAGACATCAGATGTGTTCATCAGCCTGAGAACTAAAGGTTATTGCCGTCAGATAAATTTGTGTGAACTCTTTTGTTGGTTATGTGGACAATTTTGACTTTAGAAACTGTGTTATTTATTGCTGCCTAGCAAAACCTGAAACAAGACTAATCATGTTATCTCCTGATTTCTGTGAGACATGAATTCAGACGAGGTACAGCAGTGACGGCTTGTCCCTGATGACTGGGGCCTGAGCTGGAAGAAGCAAAGGAGAATACTGTTGGGGAAAAAAATCTTGAATAACTTTTTCTACTAGGCTTCCAGGACTGTATACTTTGCTGATTTTTCTCCTGCGTGTGAGTGTTTGCTGATTCCTCCCTTAAGTTTGAATGTCCTAGAGTTCAGTCCTTTGTCTTTATTTCCTTGTTTGTCTTTCCATCTACTCCTTGGTGATCTGACCCAGTCTCAGGGTTTTGAATCTGGTAGGTGGGTAGTTGAGTTAGTGGGTAGGTAGGTAGATGGATGACCCATTCATCCTAGACCACAGCTCTCCTGAACCTGCCTACTTAGTATTTCCATTTGGTTGTCCAATTGGCCACTGAAACTTAATATATATGAAGCTAAAACTGTGATTCCAGGACCTTCTCCCAAATTTGCCCCTCCAGCAGTCTTCCCCCATCTCAGTAAATCTAACTCCCTCCTTCCAGTTTCTTAAGCCAAAAAACTAGGAGTTTTCCTTGATTTCTTTCATTTCTCACACCCAGTATTTCATTTATCAGCCAATCCTGTTGATTCTACCTTTAGAATACATATATATCCAGAAGCCAACCACTTCTTACCACCTCTGTCACTACCACCTTGGTCCAAGTCACCATCACCCCTCCTTCAGTTCTTACCTCTTTCAGTCTGCTTTCTACACAACAGGCAAGATGGCCCTGTTAAAAGAAACCAGACTGCAACACATCACGTCACTTTCTAAGCTGAAGCCCTTAGAATGGCCTATGATCTGGCTTCTTCTGGGACCTCATCCCTCACTTCTGTCTTGCTCACTGAGCTCCACCGGTACTAGTAGCCCCCTAGCTGCTCGTCTGAAGCCAGGCCCTTTTCCCCTCGGGTGCTGTTTCTTCTGCATAATCACCATGGTCTTGACACAGTCTCTAGGTATTGAATCTGGAGGAGAGAGACCATCCTGCTGGTTTTTTCTAATGGGTTATATGTATGGCAGTTGCCTCTTATTGGTGATGAAATACCAAGCTATTAAGGATGGGAAACTAACAGTTTCAAAACACAGATATAATCTATACTGTAAGTAGCAGATCCATGCATATTATATCTGTGCCAAATGAAATGCCATTTTTCCATCCATCTACCTGACATTCTTGCTCATCTAGACCTTGCCACACTGAACAGTCCTGTCCTTCAGATGAGGTGGCAGTTACTGAAAGTCCCTTGAATGCCTCTAAAATGTTCATGCAGCTTGATTTCTGTTCCTCTTTACTCCCTTTTGGGTTGAGAAGTGACTTGAGGGCATAAGAGGGCAGTCTGGGATGCCATCTGAACAGCCTATTCTGTCAGTTGAGAGACCTGGTAGGGCTCCATGTCAGGCCCCAGAACAGATAGGGTTTGAGTTTCAAAGTACGCCATAAAAACACACAAAAGGGCTTTTTACTGTGGAGAGTGAGGCAGTTCAAGAAGGGAAGAGTATCGTTTTCAGCCAAGAGCTCCTCTGTGACATGCTTTCACTAAGATTTATGAGAGCTGGAAGGAAAGACGATCAACTATTTATGGCTGTGTGAGCAGCAAAGTTCTGGGTGCAAAACTGAATGAGGACATCACTGAGAAGATCTCCGGACTTGAGAAACCTGGGGGAGTGTGCCTGTCTCTACAGGGACTGTGATGTTAAGAAGAAATTATTTTTATGGAGTCATAGCATCACATTGTTGACAAGGACTTCAGGAGGTTATCAGGTTTAATCCTGCACTTTTGCTCAAGCAGAGCTAAACAGCTACACCATTCTAGCCTTCATTTTTTTCCTTTTGAATATATATTTATAAAAGATACTAAATCTTGTATGTTATCTAAATGAGTAATTTCTTAAGGTCTAGTTTTTGTTTTAAGTTACTTTTAATGCCACCCAACAATGAGATAATCACTACATACCTATTAGAAATAGAATAGCTAAAATCAAAACTGCATGATGGCATTTAGTAGCAGATTGAGGCTGAGAAATGTAAGTATATTTGCTCACTGCTTTCAAATCAACTGTTCATCTCTGTTGGACCAGTTAAAAATATGCAATATTTGGGGCGCCTGGGTGTCTCAGTCATTTAAGTGTCCCACTCTTGGTTTTGGCTGAGGTCTTGATCTCACGGTTTGTGAGTTTGAGCCCCAAGTCAGGTTCTGCACTGACAGCATGGAGCCCACTTATGATTCATTCTCTCTCTCTCTCTCTCTCTCTCTCTCTCTCTCTGTCCCTCCCACCTTGTGCTCTTTTGCTCTCTCAAAGTAAATAAACTTAAAAAATATATGTAATATTAAATGTTCAGAAAGAGCAAGATACCTTTATGGTGATATTTAACAATACTGAATTTTTTTGTCATTTCAAACTGAAATTGCCAGTTCTGCCTTTAAAATAAAAGTTAGAGTATTGTTAAGAAAACCTCCTTTTTAAAGCTGGTCCTTCAAACTGATTTTCTAGATTCTCAGGTAGTCTAGAAGCCAGATTTATGTAATACCCCTTCAGTAATTGCAAACTCAAAAGATAATTTAAGGTTCCATTTATATAAGCTTGCCTGCCCTCCAGAAGGTGTCCTAATTTATTCTCTCAGCAGCAGAGAAAAGGAGGGTATTAATACATTTGGTGTGTGCACAGGCTTTGGAATCAGTCGCCTGTGTTCAAATCCTAGTGCTGCTGCTTAACAGTGTGGTGTTGGCACATTATTTGTCTTATCTAAGCACTGGTTTTCTTATCTGGAACATAGGAACCACGATAATACTTGCCTTATAAGTAGACATTTAGTAAGAACTAAAATAACTAGCTATTATTATTACTAGAAAAGAGGAGTAATTTGCACCGAATCACAGAGTAGAACAGGACTTATCACACAAGAGTGTTTCCAAAAGCCCCGGATTCTTGTTTCCCCATCTCCTAGCCCACCCTCTGACCCTAATCAGGAGGATCCTAGTAAGGTTAATGAACTGTAGGAGCATCATTATAGGTTACTTTAAATACACAGTTAGAGGGGCGCCTGGGTGGCTCGGTTGAGCGTCCCGACCTCGGCTCGGGTCATGATCTCACAGTCTGGGTCACAGCTCCACGTTGGGCTCTGCTGACAGCTCAGAGCCTGGAGCCTGCTTCCCTGTCTCTCTGCCCCTCCCCTGCTCATGCTGTGTCTCTCTCTTTGTGTCAAAAATAAGTAAACGTTCAAAATAAATACATACATACATAGTTAGAAAAAAAAAACTAGATTTGTATTTTTAGCATTGGGTTCATTTAATTTTTTGTTACTTTAAAAAAATGTTCACGTAATTATTTAAAAATGCTTCCACTACCATCTTGCAATGTCTTCTGTAGCGTATTTTGTTGATGAAATGGAAAGGGGAGTACCTTATTTTTGGATTCTAAAATGATACTTTTCTCCTGCAAATTTTCAGGTTTGACATTTTTTCCCAGTATTAGACAAATTTTCAAACTCCCTGCCTTATTAAAAGAATTTTATTGTAAACACCCAATATGTCCACCACCTAGATTCTACCGTTAGTACTTTACTGTACTCGCTGTATCACATAATCTACACCTGTTACTAAAATCTTAAGGAATAACCAGTACTCAACAACAAAAATCATTTACATTGCCATCACCTAACAATAACTAACCTTTGTTAACATTTTGGTAATTTCAAACATGCTTACAAACCCATAAGTGTGTGTATGTGTGTGTATATTTAAAAATAATACTGGAGTTTAGCCATTTCATTAGCTGATTGTGGACAAACATCCTTTTGTGGTAATAGGCACATATGTGAGCAGTTATTTTGAAAGGTCTCTTAATAGTCTGTGTATAAATATGCCATAGTTTGGGGCTCCTTGGTGGTTCAGTCATTTGAGCGTGTCTTGATTTTGGCTCAGGTGATGATCTCAGGGCCATGGGATCAAGCCCCAAGTAGGGCTCTGTACTCAACGTGGACCCTGCTTAAGATTCTCTCTCTCTCCCTCTGCCCCTCCCTCACTCGTGGGCTCATGCTCGCTCTCTCTCTCTCTCTCTCTCTCTCTCTCCCCAAAAAAAGAAAGAAATGAATATGGTCTAGTTTGACTATTTTTTGGTTGAACATTTAGTTTGATCCTAATCTTTCATTCTACACAACATTGAGAAGACTATTGGATACCTGTGGGTTGTTTGTTTTTTTTTTTTTTTTTTTTTTTTGGTACTCACCCAGTTATTTTTTTAATATCAATTTCTTGAGGCAGAATTGTTGGTAATATGCTTAAGTTTTGTGTTTAAGTGTCTAGTTGCTCTCTAGGAAGAGTACCTGTTTATAGCCCATCTCCATGAAAATGCCAAGGTATTTTTCTTTGTTTATCTTAGCTACTTTGAGAAATGAAAAAGTGTTTCTTATTCTGCTGATTTCCAAATTTGATTTGGGAAACAATAAACACTTTTAAATAACTCTTGAGTCCAAAAGAAAATAAAAACTGCAATCTCAGATGATTCCTCAATTAATCATGATAAAAATGGTGGAAAGTGGCCTATAAAATTCTCTTGAGGAATTTATTAAGAAAATCTTTTTTGGGGGCACCTGGGTGGCTTAGTCGGTTAAACAGCTAACTTTGGCTCAGGTCACAAGCTTCCGGTTCATGGGTTTGAACCTTGTGTTGGGCTCTGTGCTGACAGCTCAGAGCCTGGAGCCTGCTTCAGATTCTATGTGTGTGTCTCTCTCTCAAAAATAAACAAACATTAGAAAAAAATTTTTTAAAGAAAATCGTTTTTGCCAAGTGTATGTCAGTTTTTATAAACATTTCATTTTATACACAGATTCTGTAGTTTTTGTTCATACATACATACAGACTGTTTATTGTTCCATAGGCTTAAGCTATCAAATTTTGAGATGTTATCTTTCTTTGTAATTGTGAATTTTATTGTTTTTCCATATATTTTGCTTTCTGTTTTTATTTATGTAATTCAGCATGTAGAGAATGATGATTGTTTTATTTCCATAATGGGTCGTATCAGCGTGAAATTACCTTTTTTGTCCCATTTGTTCTTTTTGCTCTGAAATTTAGCCTCTTCTGCTTTTTAATGGGTGATGAGGGATGGCTATTTCACTGGTATTACTTAACCCTTTATTTTCCTGCCTTTTTATGTAATTTTGTTTTAGTTATATCTTTTGTGACTGTACTTTGTTTTTCACTGAGTTTGAAAGTCTTTGACCTTGGAATGATGAAATCTAGCTTTTAGTAACATTATGATAATTTTTTTTAAGATTTTATTTTTAAATAATCTCTACACCCACTGTGGGGCTTGAAGTCACAACTCTGAGATCAAGAGTTACATGCTCTACCAACTGAGCCAGCCAGGTGCCCCTAATTATAACTGTAAAAAAATGTATTTCTGTCACCTTTCGTACTGTCTTATTCTTATTTGCTTTTCTTATGACGAGTCTACATTTTGCTAAAGTGATTGTTCTTTATTTTCGCTAATGACATGGAAGTTATATATACTATTTCTTTACTGCAGTGGTTACTTTCTTTTTTTAATAGATTTCAGTTTTTAGAGCAATTTAGGTTCATAGCAAAATTGAGCAGAGTACAGAGTTCCCATATATCCCCTACCTCCACACACACACACACACACACACACACACACACGTAATATCCCCCACCATCAACATCCTATACCCGAGTGGTACATTTGTTACAATTGATGGTCCTACACTGACACATCATTATCCCCCCCAAATCCGTAGATTATATCAGGGTTTACTCTTGGTATTGTATATTCTGTGGGTTTCAGCAAATCTGTAATGACATGTATCTGGTATTACAGTATCATACAGAATGGTTTCACTGTGCTAAAAATACTATGCCCTGCCGGTTCATCCTTCCTCCTCCCCTAACCTCTAGCAACCACTGATCTTTTTACTGTTTGCATAGTTTTGTTTTTTCCAGAATGTTGTATAGTTGAAACCATACAGTATGTGGCTTTATCAGATTGGCTCTTTGACTTAGTAACCTGCATTTAAGTTTCCCCCATGTCTTTCCAAGGCTTGATCGCTCATTTCTTTTTAGCCCTGAATAATCCATTGTCTGGATGTACTACAGTTTATCCATTCACCTTTTGAAGGACACCTTGCTTCCTTCCAGTTTGGGTAATTATGAATAAAGTTGTCTTCAATGTTGGTGTGCAGGTTTTGTGTGCACATTAATTTTGTATTCCTTAGGGTAAATACCAAGGAGCATGATTGATAGATTACATGGTAGGGTATGTTTAGCTTTGTAAGAAACCTCCAAAATATCTACCAAAGTGGCTATGTACCATTTTCCATTCCCACCAATAATAAATGAGAGTTCTTCCTGCTCCACATTCACCTCAGCATTTGCTGTTGTCAGTGTTCTGGATTTTGGCCGTTCTAAAGTGGTATAAGTATTTCCTTGTTGTTGTTGTTTTTAAATAGGTTCCACACCCAGCATGGAGCCCACAGGGGGCTTGAACTCATGACCATGAGATCAAGACCTGAACTGAGATCTAGAGTCTGAGGCTTAACCAGCTGAGCCACCCAGGCCCCCCTCATTGTTGTTTTAATTTGAAATTCCCTAATACCTTATGAGGTTGAGCATCTTTTTATATGCTGATTGGCCATCTGAATGTCTTCTTTGATGAGGTGCTTATTCAGGTCTTTTACCCATTTTAAACATTATTTATTCATTTATTTATTTATTAAAATTTTTAAAAATGTTTATTTTTGAAAGAGAGCGCATGCAAGTGGGTTAGGGGCAGAGAGAGAGACAGAGGATCCTAAGTGGGCTCTGTACTGACAGCAGCAAGCCTGATGCAGGACTCAAACTCACGAAACCGCAAGATCATGACCTGAGCAAAAGTCGAATGCTTCATCTATTGAGCCACACAGGTGCCCCCCCCCCGCAAATTTTTCTAATGTTTATTCATTTTTGAGAGACACAGAATGAGTGGGGGAGGGGCAGAGAGAGAGGGAGACACATAACCCAAAGCAGGCTCCAGGCTCAGAGCTGTCAGTGCAGAACCCTATGCGGGGCTTGAACTCACAAACTCGGATCGTGACCTGAGCCGAAGTCAGGTGCTTAACCGACTAAGCCACCTAGGTGCCGCATTTATTTATTTGTTTGTTTGTTTGTTTGTTTGTTTATAAGTTTTATTTATTTTTGAGAGAGAGAGAGTGAGAGAGAATGTGAGTGGGTGAGGGTCAGGGAGAGAATCCCTAGCAGGCTCTGCACTGTCAGCACAAAGCCTGATGCAGGGTTTGAATTCAGTGAACCATGAAATCATGACCTGAGCTGAAATCAAGAGTTGGATGCTTAATGGACTGAGACACCCAGGTTCCCCTTACCCATTTTTTTTTTTAATTTTTTTTTTCAACGTTTATTTATTTTTGGGACAGAGAGAGACAGAGCATGAACGGGGGAGGGGCAGAGAGAGAGGGAGACACAGAATCGGAAACAGGCTCC
>NW_024412394.1:1377313-1413158 GCF_014898765.1 Herpailurus yagouaroundi | reverse complement strand
GTTCATTTTCTTACTGTTGAGTTTTGGGAGTTCTTTGTTATTTGGATAACAGTCTTTTATCAGATATGTGTTTACAAATATTTTGGCTTGCCTTCTCATTCTCTTAACACTGCCTTTCACAGAGCAGAAGTTTTTAATTTTTTTTTTAATTTTTTTTTCAACGTTTATTTATTTTTGGGACAGAGAGAGACAGAGCATGAACAGGGGAGGGGCAGAGAGAGAGGGAGACACAGAATGGGAAACAGGCTCCAGGCTCTGAGCCATCAGCCCAGAGCCTGACGCGGGGCTCGAACTCACGGACCGCGAGATCGTGACCTGGCTGAAGTCGGACGCTTAACCGACTGCGCCACCCAGGCGCCCCAGAAGTTTTTAATTTTAATGAAGTCCTGCTTATCAGTTCTTTATTTTTATGGATTGCACCTTTGGTATTCTATTCAAAAAATTGGGGCGCCTGGCTGGCTCAGTTGGTTAAGTGTCCTACGCATGCTTGGGTCACGATCTCACGGTTGGTGGGTTCAAGCCCCGCATCGGGCTCTATGCTGACGGCTCAGAGCCTAGAGCCTGCTTTGGATTCTGTGTCTCCCTCTCTGTCTGCCCCTCCCCCATTCTCTCTCTCTCTCTCTCTCTCTCTCTCTCTCTCTCTCTCTCAAAAATAAACATTAAAAAAAGTCACCATCATACCGAAGGCATCTAGGTTTTCTGCTCTGTTTTTTAGTTTTGCATTTTATGTTTAGGTCTCATCCATTTTGGCTTAATATTTGTGAAGGGATGAAAGGTCTGTGTCTAGATTTGTTGTTGTTTTACCTGGAGACATTCACTTGTTGTAGCACCACTTTGTTGAATACACTGTTCTTTCTATTTTATTGCCTTTGTTCCCTGTCAGAGATTAGTTGGTCATATTTCTGTGCTCTTTGTTCTGTTCCTTTAATATATTTGTCTCTTTTTTCATCAAAACCATACCATCTTATTCACTGAAGCTTTATCCTAAGTTTTAAAGTTAGGGAGTGACAGTTCTTTGTTACTTGCCTTCGATATAGAGGTTGGCTGTTCTGAATCTTTTGCCTCTCTGTATGAACTTTAGAATCAGTTGGTTGCTGTCCACAAAAACTTGCTGGGATTTTGATGAGGATTGTATTGAATCTGTAGATCAAGTTGGGAAGAACTGACATCTTGACAGTATTGAGTCTTCCTATTCATAAACATGGAATATCTCTCCATGTATTTAGTTCTTTGAGTTCTTTCATAGAGGTTTGTAGTTTTCTTCATATAGATCTTGTACATGTTTTGTTAGATTTATATATAAGTATTTCATTTTGAGAAGTGCTAAGGTAAATTGCATTGTGTTTTAAATTTCAAATTCTACATTTTCATTATTGGTATATAGGGAAGCAATGGACTTTTGCATATTAACCTTGTATCCTGCAACCTTGCTGTAATCACTTCTTAATTGCCCAAGTATTTTTTTCCAGTTCTTTCAGAATTTCTACAATCATGTCATCTGCAGACAAAGTTTTATTTCTTCGTTCAATCTGTATGCCCTTTATTTTGTTTTGTTGTCTTACTGCATTAGCTAGAACTTCCAATAATGATGTTTAAAAGGAGTGGTGGGAGGGGACTTGCCTTGTACTTGACCTTAGTGGGAAAACTTTTGAGTTTCTCATCATTAAGTATGATGTTAGCTGTAGGTTTTTGTAGATCATCTTTATCAAGTTGAAGAAGTTCTTCTGTATCCCCAGTTTACTGAGCATTTTTATCGTGAATAATGGGTGTTCAATCTGGTCAAGTGTTTTTTATGTATCTATTGATAGGATCCTGTGGGGTTTTTTTTTTTCCTTTTTAGCCTATTGATGTGGTAGATTACATTAATTGATTTTCAAATGATGAGCCAGTTTTATATACCTAGGAAAATCCCACTTCATCCTATTTATAATTCTCTTTACATAGTGTTGGATTCCATTTGCTAATATTTTGTTGAGGATTTTCGTATCTCTATTCATGAGAGATTGCAGTTTTTTTTGTTATATCTGTCTGGTTTTGGTATTAGGTTAATGCTGGCCTCATAGAATAAGTTAGGAAATATTGCTTCTGCTTCTGTATTCTAGAAGAGATGTAGAAAATTGGTATGGTTTCTGTCTTCAGATGTTTGGTAGAATTCACCAGTTAACCTATTTGGGCCTGGTGCTTTCTGTTTTGGAAGATTATCAATTATTGATTCAATTTCTTTAATAGACATAGTCCTATTTAGATTGTCTATTCTTTTTTTTTTTTAACTTTTTAAGTTATTATTTTTAAGTTATCTCTATACCCGTCGTGGGGCTCAAAATCACAGCCCTGAGATCAAGAGTTGTATGCTGTACTACCGAGCCAGCCAGGTACCCCTAGACTGTCCATTCTTGTGTGAGTTTTGGCAGCTTGTGTTTTGCAAGGAATTGATTCATTTCTTCTAAGTTATTGAATTTGTGGATGTAGTATTCACTGATTCATAGTGTTCCCTTATTATCCTTTTGATGTTCATAGGATCTGTAGTGATGGCCTCTCTTTCATGTCTGATATTAGTAATTTGTATTTTTTCTCTTAATTAGCTTGGGAGACCTACTGATTTTATTGATCTTTTCAAAGAACCACCTTTTAGTTGTATTGATTTTTCTCTTTTGATTTTCCATTTTGAAATTCATTGATTTCTGTTCTAATTTTATTTCTGTTCTTGTACTTTTTTGGATTTAATTTGTTCTTTTTCTAGTTTCCTAAGGTGGAAGCTTAGATTATTGATTTTGGATCTTTCTTCTCATCTAATATTTGCATTCGGTGCTATAAATTTCTCTGTAAGCACTGCTCTAACTGCATCCCACAAATTTTGGTAAGTTGTGTTTTTATGTTCATTTAGTTTATTTTTATTTTTATTTTTTATTTTTTGTTTTTTTAAATCACATTTATTTATTTTATTTATTTTAATATATAATTTATTGTCAAATTGGTTTCCATACAACACCCAGTGCTCATCCCAACAGGTGCCCTCCTCAGTGCCCATCACCTACTTTCCCCTCTTCCCCACCCTCCATCAACCCTCAGTTTGTTCTCAGTATTTAAGAGTCTCTTATGGTTTGCCTCCTTCCCTCTGTAACTTTTTTTTCCCCCCTTCCCCTCCCCCATGGTCTTCTGTTAAGTTTCTCAGGATCCACATATGAGTGAAAACATATGGTATCTGTTTTTCTCTGCCTGACTTATTTCACTTAGCCTAATACTCTCCAGTTCCATCTACATTGCTACAAATGGCCAGATTTCATTCTTTCTCATTGCCAAGTAGTATTCCATTATATATATAAACCACATCTTCTTTATCTATTCGTCAGTTGATGGACATTTAGGCTCTTTCCATAATTTGGCTATTGTTGAAAATGCTGCTGTAAACATTGGGGTACAAATGCCCCTATGCATCAACACTCCTGTATCCCTTGGGTAAATTCCTAGCAATGCTATTGCTGGGTCATAGGGTAGATCTGTTTTTAATTTTTTGAGGAACCTCCACACTGTTTTCCAGAGCGGCTCTTTAGAGATTTCTTCTTTGACCTATGTGTTATTTACAAGTGTGTTTTTCAATCTCTCTAGTATTTTGGATTTTCCAGCTATCTTTCCTGATACTGATTTCTAGTTTAGCTTCATTATGGTCTGAGAGCTTATATTATATGATTTCTATACTTTTATATTTATTTATCTATTTTTAATGTTTATTTTTTGAGAGAGAGGGAGACAGAGCGCAAGCAGGGAAGGGGCAGAGAGAGAGGGAGACACAATCTGAAGCAGGCTCCAGGCTTCGAGCTGTCAGCACAGAGCCCAACACGGGGCTTGAACTCACGAAGCGTGAGGTCATGACTTGAGCTGAAGTCAGGCACTTAACAGACTGAGCCACCCAGGTGCTCCTGACTTCTATACTTTTAAATAAGTGTGTTTTACAGCCCAGAATGTGGTCTGGCTTGGTGAATACACATGTGAGTTTGAGAAGAATGCATATTCTGCTGTTGTTGCATGAAGTAATCTGTAGATGTCAATTATATCTGATTTCTTTTCTGCCTGATGGATCTGTCCATTTCTGATAGAGAGGTGTTGAAGTCTCCAGCAATAATAGTGGATTCATTTAGTTTTGTAGTCCTGTCAGTTTTTGCCTCACATATTTGGATACATTATTGTTTGGTATACACACATTAAGGATTATTATGTCTTCTTGGAGAATTGAGCATTTTATCATTATGTAACACTGTTATGTAGCACTATATAATATTCTTTATCTCTGGGAATCTTACTTGCTCTGAAATCTGTTTATTCTGAAATTAATATAGCTATTCATACTTCCTTTTGGTTTGTGTTAGTATGGTATATCTTTCTCCATCCCTTTCCTTTTCATCTGTATGTGTGTTTCCATCTGTATGAGCTCCTTGGAGACAGCATATTAGTTGGCTCTTGTTTTTTGATCCTCTCTGAAAGTCTTTTATTGGTTGTACGTAGGCCATGATGTTCAGAGTGACCATTGATACCATTTTCTATTTGTTGCTCCTGTTCTTTGTTTCTATTTTTGTCTTCCATTCTTTTTTCTGCCTTTTGTGGTTTTAGTTGAGCACTATATATGATTCCATTTCTGTCTTTTCTTAACATACCAGTTTTGCTTTTTTTTTTTTTTAAGCGATTGCTCTGGTGTTTGCAATGTATATTTATTGCAATATGTATATTATAACTAATCCAAGTCCACTTTAAAACAACACTATTCCACTTCACAGATAGTGCAAGTACCTTTTAATGACAAAGTAGCCCTTACTCCTCCATCCCTTCTATCATTTCTGTCATTCATTTCATTTATACATAAGTTTGTTTGTGTACACATAGTTGAATACAGTGTTCCTGTTATTTCCAACTGTTATTAGATCAATTAAGAATAAGAAAAATAAAAGTTTTTATTTTTCCTTCTTTCTCTAATGTTCTTTTTATGTAAATCTGACTTCTGACCTATTATCATTTTGCTTTTCTTTAAAGAACTTTTTTTTTTTTAACATTCTTTCAGGCCAAGTCTACTGGCAACAAATTTTCTCAGTTTTGGTTTTTCTGGAAAGTCTTTCTTCTTCACTTTATTTTTTAATTTTTTTTTAATGTTTATTTCTTTTTGACAGAGAGAGACAGAGCATGAGCAGGGGAGGGGCAGAGAGAGAGGGAGACACAGAATCCGAAGCAGGCTCCAGGCTCTGAGCTGTCGGCACAGAGCCCGACGCGGGGCTCGAACCCACGGACCGTGAGATCATGACCTGAGCCGAAGTCAGACGCTCAACCGACTGAGCCACCCAGGCGCCCGTCTCCTTCACTTTTAAAAAATAAGTTTGCAGGATACAGAAATCTCGGTTGCTGGTTTTTTCTTCTCAACACATTGTTTCACTCCATTCTCTTTTTGCTTGCCTGCTTTCTAAAATAAAGTCAGATACAGTTCTTAACTTTGCTCTTCTGTAGGTAAGCTAGGGTTTTCCCCCTCTAGCTTTTTTTAAACTTTTTTCCATATCTTTGATTTTCTACACTTTGAATATGATATGTCTACATGTAGTTTTTTGTGTATTTATCCTGCTTGGTGTTCTCTAAGCTTCCTGGATCTAGGTTTTGTGTCTGACGTTAATTTGGGAAATTCTCAGTCATCATTGCTTCAAATATTGCTTCTCTTTGTCTTTCTTCTTCCGGTATTCCCATTATGCAGTGTTACACCTTTTATAGTCATCACGCAGTTCTTGGATGTTTTGTTTTTTATTTTTGTTTTTTTCAGATTATTTTTTTTTTTCTTTTCAGTTTTGGAAGATTCTGTTGACATATCCTCAAGTCGACGGACTCTTTCCTCAGTTGTGTTTAGTCTACTGATGAGCCAATCAAAGGCATTCTTCATTTCTGTTAACAGTGTCTTTGAACTTTAGCATTACTTTTCGATTCATTCTTAGAATTTCAGTGTCTCTGGGACACCTGGGTGGTTCAGTTGGTTGAGCATCTGACTTCGGCTCAGGTCATGATCTCGCAGTTCGTGAGTTGGAGCCCCGCCTCGAGCCCTGTGTTGACAGCTCAGAGCCTGGAGCCTGCTTCAGATTCTGTGTCTCCCCCTCTCTCTGCCCCTTCCCTGCTCATACTCTGTCTCTCTCTCTCAAAAATGAAAAAATGTTAAAAAGAATAAATTAAAAAAAAAAAAGAATATCAGTGTCTCTGTTTATAGTACCCATTGGTTCTTTTTCTGTTAGAACCCTTAACATATTAATCATAGTTGTTTTACATTTATGGTCTGTTAATTTCAGCATTCCTGCCATATCTCAGTCTGGTTCTGATGCTTGTTCTTTATCTTCGGACTGTGTTTTTTCCTTTTAGTGTGGCTTGTAATTTTTTAATTTATTTTTTATTTTAATTTATTTAAAAAAATTTTTAAAGATGTTTTATTTATTTTTGAGAGAGCGAGAGTGCGAGTGGGGGAGGGACAGAGGGAGAGGGAGACACAGAATCTGAAGCAGGCTCCAGGCTCCGAGCTGTCAGCACAGCGCCCGACGCAGGTCTTGAACTCACGAACCATGAGATCATGACCCGAGTCGAAGTCAGACGCTTAACCAGCTGAGCCACCCAGGCGCCCCTGCCTTAGTAATGTTTTGTTGAAAGCTGAACATGATGTACCAGATAAAAGGAATTCTGGTAAACAGGACCTCAGTAATATGGGGGTTAGTTGTGCAAGGAAGGGAAGAAGTCTATAGTCCTGTGATTAGGTCTCAGTCTTGTAGTGAGCAAGCCTGTGCCTTTGGGCTGTGAACTTCATAAATTCTTCTCTGTATTTCCAGCTCTTCTTCACCTCTCCTCCCCACCCCCACTTGAGGTGGGACTGGATGACTAGAGGGTGCTGGAATTGGATATTACCCTTCCTCCCCATTGGCTAGGCTCTGAAAGAAACCCAATACATTAGCCTCTGGTAAAATACTTTCTTTTAAAGTCAGGCTTTGTTAAGAACAGAATGTTCTGGAGTATTTGAAAACGGCTGTTTTTTTCCTCTCCCTGGAAGCAAGAGGGAGGTACCTGGAGGTAAAAACACAAAAGTATGGTGGGGCTTCCCCACTGAAGTTTTTGATTCTCAGACTTGTCTGCTGAGCCTCCCGCAACCCATCAATTACAGTTTAGGTTTTCCTTCCCCACCCTCTCGCACTCCCATTGGTTCCCTTGGTGGCTTCTGCTCCTGTAAGTTGTGATCTTCTGTATTCGCCTGTCTCTCCAATTTTGGAGGCAATTTTGGTTTGCCCTTTTACTTCACTTTTGCAAAAACTCTAAGAAGAGTTGTTAATTTTTCAGTTCAGTTTTTTTTGTTGTTGTTAGGACAGAGTGGCAGTTTCTAAGCTCCTTATATACTGGACCAGAAACTAAAATTCCTTTTCAAGTAGCGTATTTGAACAAGTATTTATTTTTGTAAGCAAACAAAATAGTCCACCCACAAACAACACACAATCTAAAAGACAAAAACTAATAATCTCCTATTGCACAACTCTCATTTTGTTTAAATTTTTAACTTTAGGTGTAGATTATCACTATTGTTAAGATACTATTCTTTAAAATACAAAAAGTTATCATCTGGGGCACCTGGGTGGCTCAATCAGTTAAGTGTCCAACTCCTAATTTTGGCTCAGGTCATGATCTCACCATTCATGGATTCGAGCCCTGCATTGGGCTCTGCTCTGACAGCATGGAGCCTGCTTGAGATTCTCTCTCTCCCTTCTCTCTGTCCTTCCCTCACTTGTGTGCACACATGTATTCTCAAAATAAATAAATAAACTTAAAAAAAAGTCACCAGCTGTGATATTGAAAACAACGATATCAACAATAATTTAAATTTAAGGCCAGGGTGCTTGGGTGGCTCAGTTGGTTAAGCATCTGACTTCAGCTCAGGTCATGATCTCACAGTCTGTGGGTTTAAGCCCCTTGTCGTGCTCTGGGCTGACAGCTTGGAACCTGGAGTCTGCTTGGGATTCTGGTCTCCCTCTCTTTCCGCCCCTCCCCCACTGCGTGTGCGCACTCGCTCTCTCTCTCTCTCTCTCTCTGTCTCTCTCAAATATATAAATAAACATTAAACATTTTTAAATTTAGGGGCACCTGGCTGGCTCAGTTGGTTAAACGTCCGACTTTGGCTCAGGTCATGATCTCACAGTTTGTGAGTTGAAGCCCCACATCAGGCTCTGTGGTGGCAGCTCAGAGCCTGGAGCCCACTTCAGATTCTTTGTCTCCCTCTCTCTGTGGCCCTCCCCTGGCTTGTGCGCTCTCTCTCTCTCTCAAAAATAAATAAACAAAAATTTTAAATTAAAAAATGTTTTTAATCTAATGTCAATGAATTTTACTGCTATCATTGATCACACCTCTTTTTCCCCTTTCTTTCTCTCTTCATGTATTCCCTTTGTGTGTTTTTTCACCTCGTCTGTTATTGGTTGACTACAGCATACTGGGAACTACTTTTAAGAAAAGTAAAGAGTGTTATGTGTTTTAAAATTTTTTTTCACACTTGAATGTTTTGCCTAATTATAGATTCCTTGAAAAGTAATCTTTTTCCTTAGGACTGTTGACTTCAAGCATTTGGTGTTGTAGAGGAAAAGTCTGGTATCAAATTATTTTTGCCCTGTGTAAATGCATGAAAACTTTCATCTACACTGAAACTCAGAAATGTCACTGGAGTCTGCCCCATATTTGATGAGCTCTTTTGATAAGAAGGTTTGTGTCTTTCCTTAGCTTCAGGAACTTTTCCTCTTTTTTTCTTTAATTATTGTCCCACCTTCATTACTTTTATTTTCTTTTGCTGAAACTTCTCTTTTATATTGTATTTCCTTATCCTTTTTATAGTTTTGATCTCCATATGTTTATCTGTGTGCTCAGAGAATTCTTCAAACTTTGGCCTTCCAAATCTCTACTTTTCTGTTGTATTCAATTAGCTATCCATTGCCTTCTCTGGGACTATTGGTATGTAATAATAATGGTGATGTTATTTAGGATTTTTTTTGTTTTCACATTGCTCCCTATTTGTAATAGCCTGCCATTGGTTTAGAGCTGTAATGTCTTCTTCAATCTTAGTGAATAAGAATTCAGTTTTTCTTATGATAACTGTTTCTTGAATTGTCAGATTGGTTCCCCTTTTGTTTTGAACTACTGCCTTTCCCTATATTTGATTTTTGTCTGAGTGCTCATTCTTTGACTGAACTCTGAGTTTGTTTCATAGTTGTGACTGAAATAAATACTTCCGGTAATGATGGATGTTTTCATTAGGGACAGTCTCTTTTTTATGTCTGTCTCTGTTTTTCTCCAGCTCATCTGCCCTCAGCAGTCATCCATCCTCTACCAACCTGCCAAGCTTACTCCTTACACACTGATTGGTCTGGCAGGGCCCCTGTTCCCATACACTGCAGAATTAAAGTTCCGCTGATGGTTCATTCCCTGCTTTGTGCATGCAGAGTTTAGTAAGACTGTGTGTGTGTGTGTGTTTGTGTGTCAGGGGCAATTGCAGGGAGTGTCAAGGGGCTGGAGTAGAAGATTCCTTTACTTTCTTCATAGGCTTCATCTGTCCTTGATGCTTTTCCATTTGCTCCATTCTTGCCTGCCCAGTCGTCTGCTGAGATTCAAAGTTCCATGTGTGTTGGTTGTTATGGAAGGAAATTAAGACTATGAGAGTCAATATATGGGCACAGACCTGTCCATCTAAGAATGTTTCTTTTTTTTTTTTTAATGTTTATTTATTTTGAGAGAGAGGGAGAGCACAAGTGGGGAAGGGCAGAGAGAGAGGAAGAGAGAGAATCCTAAGCAGGCTCCACACTATCAGTGCAGAGCCTGACACGGGGTTTGAACTCATGAACCGTGAGATCATGACCTGAGCCAAAATCAAGTCGGGCACTCAACCAACTGAGCCACTTGGGCACCCCTAAGAATTTTGTTTTTTTTTTTTAAGATAGACTTTTCCCCTGAGTTCTAAAATTGTATCCGAATAATATTTTTGTGTGGTCTATGGCTTAAAAATAAAATAGAACTGGAACACTTAGAAAGAAAAGAAACATTCCTTAAGTAATTCCCTAAGGAAGAGCACACACTAAGTAATATCTTATTGTTTGCCTTATACTTTCATTGTCTCACTGAGGGTTTTGCCCTTCTAGTGAATTTTTTTTTTATTTAAAAAAATTATTTAGGGGCACCTGGGTGGCGCAGTCGGTTAAGCGTCTGACTTCAGCCAGGTCACGATCTCGCGGTCCGTGAGTTCGAGCCCCGCGCCGGGCTCTGGGCTGATGGCTCAGAGCCTGGAGCCTGTTTCCGATTCTGTGTCTCCCTCTCTCTCTGCCCCTCCCCCGTTCATGCTCTGTCTCGCTGTCCCAAAAATAAATAGAAAACGTTGAAAAAAAAATTTAAAAAAAAAAAGAAAGAAAGAAATTATTTAATGTTTATTCATTTTTGAGAGAGAGAGAGAGAGACAGAGCATAAGTGAGGGAGGGTCAGAGAGAGAGGGAGACACAGAATCCGAAAAAGGGTCTAGGCTCCAAGCTGTCAACACAGAGCCCGATATGGGGCTCGGAACTCATGAGCTGAAGTCAGCACTTAACTAACTGAGCCACCCACGTGCCCCTACCTAGTGAATGTTTTATATCAGCAGTCACATTTTTAAGTTCTAAAATGCCATTTTTATTCTTGGTTGCTTTTGCATACATTTTGTTCTTTTTTGGGATGCCACAGCCTCTCAAATTTCTTTAAAGATAATAACTAATTTTCTCTAAGTTTTCTTTTCTTTTCTTTCTTTTTTTTTTTTTTTTTTTGACTAGAGCTAGTTTTCATTTGCTTATTTTGATTTTTTCTTCCTTTTGATGATGCTCCTTAGATGTTGGGTGAACCGTGGGTGTCCTGTCCCAGTTAGGACTGAGTCAGTTAGGACTGAGTCAGTAGCAGCACCGAATGGGAGATTTGTGTAAGGAGTGACCTGGAGGGAAGTGGGGCTGTCTTACCAGGAGCCAGCTAAAAGAATGCCACAATAGGTGGACTCCATTTGGGGGATATTTATGGATATATATGCTACAGTTGTTCTTCCTGTTTCTGTTTTTCTGCTTGGATTAGAGTTGTCTAGGTGATAGATGCCTGGCTCCAGGCCATTCTCCATGTGTGGGGATGGCTGTTTGGGATGTAGACATTCAACTTTCAGGACCCCTTCTCACTTCCACCCTGGGTTCCTGCCATATGCTATCCTGGAACCTCTCCAGAGTCTGGAAGCTGAGCTACTTTTTTTGCTTTTCTTCATCTTTCCAACCCTCACTTATCACTTTGCATATTCTTGGAATTTTTTTTTAATGTTTATTTTTGAGAGAGAGGGAGGGAGGGAGGGAATGAGCAGGGGAGGGGCAGAGGGAGAGAGAGAGAGAGGGAGAGGGAGAGAGAATCCCAAACAGGCTCCACGCCATCAGTGCAGAGCCTGATGTGGGGCTCAAACTCATGAACAGTGAGATCATGACCTGAGTCAAAATCAAGAGTCGAATGCTTAACCAGCTGAGCCACCCAGGCGCCCCTGGAATTTTCTTTAAAATCTCCTTTCTTCCGATAGCCACTTTCTAGTCTCACTTTGATTTTAATGAGGTCTCAGGAAGAAGAGATAATTTACTTAGTCTACTACTATATTTTTTTAAGTTAAAAAAATTTTTTTAGAGTTATATCTGTTTTTTTCCTTGACTCTTAAGTGATGTTATGTTTTTTCTTACGTAATCTCTACATCTGATGTGGGGCTTGAACTCACAACCCCAAGATCGAGTCGCATGTTCCAGGCGCCCATAAATATTTTTGTTTCTCTAAGAGGCTAAAGACAGATTTCTTGCTTTTAGTAGATTAAAAAAAATCTAAGTAGGTCACGATTTTTAAAATTCAGCCACCCTTATATATAGCTCAAACACTAGCCACTTTTTAAAAGAACCCACTCTTTAGTCACAGAATTAACATTTTATTATTATTTATTTTAAACCGATTAAGAGTGGGTGCCTGGGTGGCTTGGTCGGTTGAGCGTCCGACTTCGGCTCAGGCCATGATCTCGTGGTTTGTGGGTTTGAGCCTTGTCTGGGGCTCTGTGCTGACAGCTTCAGATTCTGTCTCTCTCTCTGTCTCTCTCTCTCTCTCTCTCTCTCTCTCTGTCCTTTCCCCTCTCATGTGTTCTCTCTCTCTCCCTCTCCCTCTCAAAAAAAAACATTAAAAAAATTTTAACTTACTAAAAGAACCTAAAGGTTAGCCCTCTTTTACTGCAAATAACTCCTAAATTATGTTTTAATCATTGTTTTTAAAAACTAGAATAAAGGAAATCTCTTGACTCAATCTATCTGTTTACATTATCACATACAATTGCATGCTACCCATTGATGAATAGTTAATTCATTGGCTTAGTGAAGAGATTAGAATCTGCCCTGTTAGAGAATATAGTACTGTATTTAAGCTGGTTTGTGTTGGAACCCTGAATAGAAGCTGAACTGCTGGGAGAAGAGCCAATAGCCTTCTGCTAAATGAATGGAGTCCAGATGACTCTTCCAAACCAGTTGTACTTGCTTTCCTATCCAGCTTCACATTCCAGGAAAGGATTTTTACTCATTAGGAGGTATATCCACAGCGTACTTTCCATTGACTCCAATGCCATCCACACTGGCTTTGGCAAATACTAAATGCAATTCTTGCCTCTGGAGGCTCCATAATCTTTAAACCACCAACAGCCACTGGACCTGGGTAGGTCTAACTGACCTGGCTGAGGTGCCACTTCACCAGCTTCCTCCTAATTCAGTGAACTTACAGATGCCAGCTGCCTAGCATTGAGCTTGCTACACAAATAAATTTAAGGACTCTGATTCTGATTCACCTTCAAGAGACCCCATGTGGCTCAGAAAAAGCTATGCTTCCAGGTTAAATATCACAATAAATGTAACTTGGTTATACTTTAGACTTACTCATTAATAGGCACAAACTTGTATTAAAAAGGAAATAAAACTTGTCATATGTTTTCAAACACAGTAATACTAAATGACTAAGAATGAAGGGATGGTAAAAGGTGTATCCAGCAAATACTAATCAAAAGAAAACTTGGATAGTAATTATAATATTAAACAAAATAGAATGTAGGTGAAAAGCATTTAGGAGGGACAAGAGGGACATTTCATATTGATAAAAGAGACAGTCTATCAAGATATACAGTGGTCATGAACTTATGTGCACCTACCAGACTTCATCTATATAAATCAAAATTGGCAGAGTTAGGGGGAAAAGTTGACAAATCTATAGCCATATTGAAGACTTTAAAACATCTCATCTAGAAACTGATAGAAAAGGCTACAAACAGTAGGAAAAATAGAAAGATTGAGTGATACCGTCAGCAAGGTTGATCAAACAGTTATATATGAAGAGAGAACCTTGCTTTCAACAAAGAATATGTAATTTTTGGGGCGCCTGGGTGGCGCAGTCGGTTAAGCGTCCGACTTCAGCCAGGTCACGATCTCGCGATCCGTGAGTTCGAGCCCCGCGTCGGGCTCTGGGCTGATGGCTCAGAGCCTGGAGCCTGTTTCCGATTCTGTGTCTCCCTCTCTCTCTGCCCCTCCCCCGTTCATGCTCTGTCTCTATCTGTCCCAAAAATAAATAAACGTTGAAAAAAAAAATTAAAAAAAAAAAAGAATATGTAATTTTTTTCAAGCACACATGGAAGAATTATAAAATCCCAGCTATATAGTAAGCTATAAACAAAGTATTAAAAATTCTAGAGCAGCAATAATATAGACTACAGATCTTCCTCAACCTATGATGGGGTTATATCCTGATAAACCCCCTCATAAATAGAAAATGCTTTTAATACACTTAACCTCTTGAACATCAAGTAGCTTAGCCTAGCCTACCTTAAACATGCTTAGAACCTTTACATTATAGCGTACTGTTGGGCAAAATCATCTCCTACACAGCCTATTTTATTTTATTTTAAATGTTTTTATTTTATTTTTGAGAGAGAGGGAGACACAGAATGTGAAGCAAACCCCAGGCTGTGAACTGTCAGCGCAGAGCCCGATGCGGGGCTCGAACTCACGGACTGTGAGATCATGACCTGAGCGGAAGTCAGATGCTTAACCAACTGAGCTACCTAGGTGCCCCCTACAAAGCCCATTTTATAATAAAGTGTTGAATATCTCATGTAATTTATTGAATACTGGATTGAAAGTGAAAAACAGAATGGTTAAATGGGTACAGAATGGTGTGAGTGGTTGGTTGTTCACTCTCATGGAGCTGAGGCTCACTGTTTCTGTCCAGCATGACAAGAGAGTATCATACCACATATCGCTAACCAGGAAAAGATCAAAATTCAAGGTACAGTTTCTACAGAATGTGTATCACTTTTGCACCATCATCATCGAAAACTCGTAAGTCAGACCATCATAAGTTAGGGACCATCTGTATATATACTCTGACACATGCAGTAAGATTAGAAATCAACAATAAAGCCAGCTTGACAGAGAAACATGAATTTGGAAACAGAAAAAAATGTTCTAAATAATTCTTGAGTTGAACCACAAATCACAATAAAACTTAGTAAATAGAGCCGAACAATTGAAAGCACTTCACATCATCATGACTTATTGGGTACAGCTCATTCAGTTCTTTGAGCCAAAGAGGCTTTTATTGGAAAGCAAAATAGACATTAAGTAAACTAAGGAATCGATTCAAGAAGCCAAAAACAAAAACAAAAACAAAACAAAAAACACAGGATATACTCAACCTAAGAGGATGGAAATAACCAGGAGAAAAGGGCAGAAATTAATAGAGGAAAAGAGACATGATCAACAGAACCAAAAGTGGGTTACTTTTATTTTTGTAATAAAATAGACAGACCTTTTGCAGGACTTGTAAAGGAAATGAGAAAAGGCACCAAGTAAAAACAAAATAAGAAATAACCATAGAATATAATAGAGTCTTTTAAGAGAATGCTATATAGAGCCATTAACACAAAAATTTGAAAACTTTGATAAAAATTTTCTAGAAGTTACCCCAATTTACTTAAAAATTAGAAAATCTTTATATAGATTATTAATTTTTACCCAAATTGTTATCCACCCCACCAGCAAAAAAATACTAAGACTAATTGAACTTTGCCAAAATTTCCAAAATTACGTTTTTTCTCTTAAAGAACTATTTCAGAAAGGAATAACTACACCTCATAAGACTATTATAATCTTGATCAGTGATCAGCAAACTTTTCTGTAAAAGGCCAGATAATAAATACTTTAGACTTTAGAAGCCATATGGTATCTGTCACCAAATATCCAATTCTGCTGTCATAACATGAATGAGCCATACACAGTACTTAACATGAGTGAGCATGGCTATGTTCCAATGCAAGTTTGTTTATAGAAATCGATGGCAGGGGGCGCCTGGGTGGCTCAGTCCATTAGGCGTCTAACTTTGGTTCAGGTCATGATCTCGCGATTTGTGGGTTAGGGCCCCATGTTGGGCTCTGTGCTGACAGCTCAGAGCCTGGAGCCTGCTTTGGATTCTTTGTCTCCTCCTCTCTCTGCCCCTCCCATGCTCATGCTTTGTCTCTCTCTGTCTCTCTCTGTCTCAATAATAAATAAACGTTAAAAAAAATTTTTTTTTAAATCGATGGCAGGATAGATTTGGCCCATGGGTTATAGTTTGCTGGCCCCCGATCTTAATAATTAAAAGTAGAAAGAAGGCAGCTCTTTCTGTCCATGGGTCCTGTCCCGGTACTTTAATAAAACCACCCTTTTGCACCGGAAAAAAAAAGAAAAGAAAAAAAAGTAGAAAGGAGCCATAAATTCTCACTTATGAACTTGGATACAAAAATCCCAAGCAAAATAAGAGCAAATAGAATCTAAAGCTCTCTCAAGATACCACACAACTAAATTATCCCAAGAGTACAAGTCTTAGAGAATACATTTATGTAATTTACTTCATTAAGAGATTAAAATTATCATCTCAGTAAGTGAGGAAAAATTATTAAAATTCAATATCCAGGGATGCCTGGCTGGCTCAGTCAGCAGAGCATGCAACTCTGATCTTGGGTTGTGAGTTCAAGCCCCACATTAAGGGGTAGATTGTGCTTAAAATTTTTTTTTAAAATCTTTAAGATAAAATTTGGGATCCATTCATCTTGAAAGTTATTAGCAAACTAAAAATAAAAGGAAGCTCCTTAACCTGATAGAATGTCTAATAAAACCTGTGGTAAACATTATATTTTGAAACGGTCCGTGTTCCCAACAGACAGGGAAAAGGCAGTTATGTTTGCTATAAGGCTACCATTTAATATTGAACTGAGGTCCTAGCCACTGAAGTAAGACAGAAATATATACAAATTACAAATATTCCAAAGGAAGCTGCAGAGGTGCCTGAGTGGCTCAGTCGGTTAAGCGTCTGACTCTTGAGTTCGGCTCAGGTTATAATCTCACAGTTCAGTTTCTCGTCAGGCTCTGCGCTCTCTCTCCCTCTCTCTCTTCTCCATTCCCCACTCATGCGTGCATGGTGTCTCTCAAGTAATAAACTTTAAGAAAAAAAAAAGCAAAATTGTCATTATTTGAAGATGATGTCATTATTAACTTAAAAAACCAAAGGAACACAACAGAAACTAGTAGATCTAGTAAGAGCATTTAGAAAGGTTGTAAAACATAAGATTAATATGCAGAAACCAGCAGTGTTTCTTTAAAAACAGTAGGGGAGCCTGGGTGGCTCAGTCGGTTAAGCGTCCGACTGCGGCTCAGGTCATGATCTCACGGTCCGTGAGTTCGAGCCCCGCGTCGGGCTCTGTGCTGACAGCTCAGAGCCTGGAGCCTGTTTCAGATTCTGTGTCTCCCTCTCTCTCTGCCCCTCCCCTGTTCATGCTCTGTCTCTCTGTCTCAAAAATAAATAAACGTTTAAAAAAAAAATAAAAACAGTAATTGATTAGAAAATATGTGACTTTTAGGGGTGCCTGGGTGGCTCAGTTGGTTAAGCCTCAGACTTCAGCTCAGGTCATGATCTCATGGTTTGTGGGTTTGAGCCCCACGTCGGGCTCTGTGCTGACAGCTCAGAGCCTGGAGCCTGCTTCGGGTTCTGTGTCTCCCTCTCTCTCTGCCCCTCCCCTGCTCTCATGCATGCCTTCTCTCTCTCCCTCATAAATAAGTAAACATTTAAACATTTTAATTAAAAAAGGAGTTATGTAACTTTTAATATGGCATTCATAGCAATAAAACTAAACTAAAATGCCTTGCTGTAGACTAATAGAGTACAGGGCCTTTACACTAAAAATAATAAAACCTTCTGTTGAAGGAATGAAAAAAGACGTAAGTAAAGGGAGAGATACAGTCTGTTCTTGGATGAGAAGACTACATATTATAAAGGTATTTCTCAAATTAATCTAAAAATTCAATAATAAAACATCCCAAAAGGATTTTTCAGAGATCTGAAAAACTGATTTTTGAAATTTATATGGAAGAATAAAGGTACCAAAATGGCTTTGAAGTTTTTGAAAAAGAACGGAAGATAAAGCTGTATTAATTAAAACCATGTGATATTAGTATATAAATTAATAACTAGATTAGTAAAATAGAATGATCTGTATGGGTCTATTCTGGAGTATCCAGACTACTGGCTATTGGGGAATAAATTCCCCTATTAATTTTGGTGGATCATATTATAAAACTCTTCAAACTAGGGACGCCTGGGTGGCTCACTTGGTTGGGGGTCCGACTCTTGGTTTCAGCTTGGGTCAGAATCTTACAGTATGTCGGTTCAAGCCCCACATTGGGCTCTGTGCTAACAAGCAGAGCCTGCTTGGGATTCATTCTCTCTCTCTCTCTCTCTCTCTGCCTTACCCTGCTCTCTGTTTCTCTCTCTCAAAATAAATAAACTTGAAAAAACTTCAGAATGTTAGAAAAAATGTGGGAGACTAAAAGAATACTAAACAGGCAAAAGGAAAAGATAAGCAAAATCAGCAATATCTAATAAAACATGTTTAGCAAAGGACATTAGAAACGAAGATAGAAATAAGTCAGAGAAAGACAAATACTGTATGATTTCACTCATATATAGAATTAAATAACAAAGGGCAAAAAAAGAGAGAGACAAACCAAGAAACAGACTCATAACTATAGAGAACAAACAGGTAGTTATCAGAAGGGGGGTGGGAGGGGGGGGAAATAGGTGATGGGCATTAAAGAATACACTTAGTGTGATGAGCACTGAGTAACATATAGAATTGTTGAATCACTGTATTGTACACTTAAAACTAATATAACACTGTATGCTAACTATACTGGAATTGAAATTGAAAAACAATAAAATTTTTAAAAAATGAAGTTAAAGGACAAGTGTCAGATTGGGAGCATATATTTACCACAGAGATTAAGTGTTAAGAAGATATAATTTCTGGGGTGCCTGGGTGGCTCAGTCAGTTGAGCATCCGACTCTTGATTTCAGCTTGGGTCATGATCCCAGGGTTGTGAGATTGAGTTCTGTGCTGTGCATGGGGTCTGCTTGGGTCTCTCTCTCTCTCTCTCTCATACACACACAATCTCTCTCTCTCTCTCTCTCTCTCTTTCTTTTTCTCTCTTCTTCTCTTCCCCTCTCCACTGCTCATGTGCTCACTCTTGCTCTCAAATAAATTTTTTAAATATGTAATTTCTGAAGATCACTGCAATCATATAAGAAAAATGGATAAACAGTATGAATTCCCAGAAGAAATTTAAATGCCCACTAAACAGGAAAAAGTACACAGAAAACTTATGCAATATAATTTCACATTCATTATGTTGACTTTAAAAGGCTGACAACAAAAACCATCCTCTTGTTAAAGAGGAAACAAGAGTGATGGGAACTGGTACATTGCCTGTGTACTCAAATATACCAGGTAGTTATTGCCATATAAGAAACTATCCCAAAACTCAATGGCTTAAATTAGTTAAGTATTGATTATTACGGGGGCGCCTGGGTGGCTCAATCAGTTGAGCGTCCGACTTCAGCTCAGGTCATGATCTCAGAGCTTGTGGGTTCGAGCCCGACATCGGGCTCTGTGCTGACGGCTCGGAGCCTGGAGCCCACTTCGGATTCTGTGTCTCCCTCTCTCTGCCCCTAACCCACTCACATTCTGTGTCTGTCTCTCTCAAAAATAAATAAACATTAAAAAAAAATTTTTTTAAGTATTGATTATTACACACAGACCCATGGGTCTGCTTCTAGTGTCTACTCCGATGTCTGTGGCCAGCTCTGGGTTGAGTAGGCAGCTCTGCTGGTTTTAGCTGGGCTCTCACAGTGGGAGGTTAGCTGGCTCTAGGCTGCTTTGGAACACCCTCAGCTGAGACAGGTCTTTCATTTTTTTTTTTTTTTTTAATGTTTGTTTATTTTTGAGAGAGACAGAGACGGAGTGTGAGCAAGGGAGGGGCAGAGAGAGAGGGAGACAGATTCCGGAACAGGCTCCAGGTTCTGAGCTGTCAGCACAGAGCCCGGCACGGGGCTCGAACTCACGAACCGCGAGATCATGACCCGAGCGTGACGCTTAACCAACTGAGCCACCCAGGTGCCCCTTTCTTTCTTCAGGAGAGTAGCTCTCGTGGCGATGGCAGAGTTCCAAGAGAAAAAGTAGAAACTACGAGAACTCTTGAGGCCTAGGCTTGGAACTGGTATGCCATCCTTCTGCATTCTGTTGGCCAAAGCAAGTCATAAGGCCAGCCTTGTATAGGAGTAGGTTAATAGATCCTGTCTCTTGATAGGAAGAGCTGTAAAATTACATTTCAAAGGATGTGGATACAGGAAGAGGTGGGGAATTGCACTCATTTCTGCCACTGATGTACTGCATAGAAGAACTTGATAATATGTGGGAAAATTGGAGGTACCTATCATATGATGCAGAAACTCCCATACCTGGTAGGTAGCAAGGATATCTACAAGAAAGGTTTTGGGTTTGTTTTTGTTTTTTTGTTAAAAGTGTTTCTCATAATAGCAGGACTAAATGTCTAGCAACAAGTAAATGGATTAATTGTGGCAAATTCCTAAAGTAGAATACTGTTCAACAACTAAAATGAATTAACTAGAACTATATGTTTCAATATATCTAAGACTCAGAATCATGATACTGAGGGGAAAGGTTGCAGAAGATACTATCTTTTTTTTTTTTTTTTTTTTAAAGAGAGAGAGGGCAGGCACACATTTGGGGGGTGGGGGGCGAGCAGAGAGAGAGAGAGAAATCTCAAGCAGACTCTGTGTCCAATGTGGAGCCCAGCGGGGCTCAATCCCACGATCCTGGGACTGTGACCTGAGCCAGAATCAAGAATCAGGCCCTCAACCAACTGAGCCACCCAGTTGCCCCACCGTAATCCTTTTTTTTAATTGAGTAAAGAAACATACAGAAAACACTATTTACCGTGAATAGTGGGTATATACCTAAGTAGTACAAGTATAAAGACATGCAGGAGAATGATAAACACCAAATTCAGGTGAGTAGCTACCTCTGAGGGCTGGGGAGTACCCAAGAGGCCTCGGTTGTACCAACAGTTTTATTTATTTCTTTAAAAAGAAATACACAAAATGATACATTACCATTATTATTTTATTTACTTTTTTGATGTTTGAAATATTTCATTTAAAAAACAAAACAGGGGCACCTCGGTGGCTCAGTTGGTTAAGCGGCCAACTCTTGATTTCAGCTCCCGTCGTAATCTCACGGTCGTGAGATCAAGCCCTGCGTTGGGCTCCTCACTGGGCATGGAGCCTGCTGAAGATTCTCTCTCCCCCTCTCTCCGCCCCTCCTCTCTCTCTCAGAAGCAAAATACTCCGGGATGGGATATCACTGGACTTACTACAGTGGCTTCCCATCTGCTTTCATCTGTCTTCACTGTGATTCTTTCCTTCTGTAATTTAAGTTTGGCAGGTACCAGAAAGGTATGTGCATTAAGACAATATATTTGGGTTCATGGGTTTCCTCATACAGACACTTGCATTAGAGTCGCTCCCCTGAGCTCCTTTTGGGTCTGGGTTTATTGCTTTAATAGAGCAAGCTTTTCTACCACATTGCCCTTGAATGTTCAGAATCTTTGTTTTGGGATGCTCAGTCTTCCTCTGAGAGCTGCCTTCTAAATCAAAGGAAGTAGCAGGAAGCGTGCTGATACAGGACCGCAATACCTGACTAAAAAAGGGGCTTCGGCCATACTGGTAATTTTTCTCACGTGAGAAGTTCAGAAGCTGGACATTTCCCTCACTGCTTCAGCAGTTCAGCCACCTCAGGACTTTGGCTCGATTCTCATCGGTTCTCATCGATTCTCTTGCCCTCCCCCTTACAATCACAAGACGACTGACTGTAGCAGCTCCAAGTTTCAGGTCCCCGCTTCACAAGCAAGGTGTAGGGTTTCTTTTTGTGTAGCTCTTTTTATCATGGTGGGAAATCTTTCCCATAAGCCCCCAAGGGACATCTTCTCAGAAGCCATTGACCCAGAAGTGGGTCACGGCACACCCGGACCTGTCGCTGCAGAGGGGAGTGGAACTCCCTGCGCCATACCAGGAGGGCCACAGCCCTCATCTGAACGGGATCTGGGTCTTACTGGCAGCCAAGTGGAAGGAATGTCTGTGGGTTAGACATCCATCATGTCTGCCAGAATGTCCGCCTTACAGTGAAAAATAGCTTTCGGAAGGGGACGATCCGCTTTGTACCCCCCCAAACTAACGACAAAGCCAGACCATTTTAGGGGCACTCTCAAAGGCCCATCCATGCTAGTGCCTCTGCCGGAGTGTCGTGTACACACTCGGAGGGCTTACTGGAGTCAACCTGGTTGGTCCGTCCAATCTCAATAAAACACCCCACAGGGAAAAAAGACATCTGTGGGTTTTTTTTTTCTTTTTTCTTTTTAAAAGTAGGCAGTGGGACGCCTGGTGGCTCAGTCCGTTAAGCATCCGACTTCAGCTCAGGTCAGCGTCTCACGGTTTGGGGGTTCAAGCCCCACGTTGGGCTGTCAGCACAGAGCCCGCTTTAGATCCTCTGTCCCTTTCTCTCTCTGCCCCTCCCCTGCTCATGCTCGCTTGCTGTCTCTCATAAATAAATATTTTTTAAAAGAGGGTTTTCATTTTTTTTTTAACTAATTTATGTATTTTGAGAGAGAAAGGGAGGGAGAGAGGGAGAGAGAGGGAGAAAGAGAATCCCAAGCAGACTCCGCACCATCAGCGCAGAGCCCAGTGTGGGGCTCGAACTCAGAACCGTGAGATCGTGACCTGAACCAAAAACCGAGTCGGACGCCCAACCTGAGCTGCCCAGGCGCCCAATAAACATTTTTTAAAAATTAAAAAGTAGGCAGTTGCTCAAATTATTTTTGTTATCTAGACCTAAAGTGCTAGAAGTGATGTTTTATACTTTGAAGTTCAAGGAAGCACTTGCCTGCATATGGTTGAATAGCGAAGGGCAATAGATACTTTATTTAGAATTCTTACTACTAGCTAAGATGGGCTTTTAACTAAAGACTCTGCCTCTGGATTAGGGGCTTTTGACATGTGGATTGGAATTATAACTGCTTTTATATGATTTTAAGAAGAATGGGTTCATGCCAGCACGGACTAGACCAAACTTACATATGCCCCGAATCAGATCTATCCCCAATGTCTGAGCCAACTCTCTGTCTCATGTGACCCTGACACCTACCCCAACTCGTAGGCAAGAATCATGTGAGAGATAAAAATAACTCTCTCCTGTTGCTTGTGGCAGCGGTTGAGCGGGAGCTAGCTCAGAGTTAATTGGACTATGGAGAATCGTGAAAACGTTAAATAGTTGCAGTGAACTCTGTCTTGAAGGACCTTTGCCTCTGAGGAATCTCCCTCAGCACTGTGACTTTAAAGAACTGAAATCCTCTTTCTTACTTGAGAGGCACCTCCTCTTAAGGAAACTGCTGAATCTCAATTTAGAAGCTGGTAAACATAAGAACATTCCTTTGCTTTTCACCATAGAATCACTGGTAGGATCACCTTAGATAGAATTCTCCAAAGTGGAGGCACCTGAGTCGCTCAGTTGGTTAAGCGTCTGACTCTTGGCTTTTTGGCTCAGGTCATGATCTCATGGTTTGGTGAGTTCAAGCCCTGTGTCAGGCTCTGCACCGGGGGCACAGAGCCTGCTTGGGATTCTCTCTCTCCTTGTCTCTGTCTCTCCCCCACTCACACTGTCTCCGTCTCTCTCAAATAAATAAGATAAAATAAAACTTGAAAAAGAATTTTCCAAAGTAGATCCCTTAAATATTGGTATAAAACTGGAAACACAGAGACAAATAAAGCTATTGTTAATTTCTACAACTTGACACTTAATTAGAAGTGAAGAGAAATGTCACTGAAATTTAACTGTCCAGGTGTCAGCATTATTTAATTTACAGTAACCTTGATAAGAAAGCATCTGTTTTGGGGCGCCTTGGGTAACTCAGTTGGTTAAGCATCCAACTCTTAATCTCGGCTCAAGTCATGATCTCATGGTTTGTGAGGTCTAGCTCCATGTCAGGCTCTGTGCTGACAGTGTGGAGCCTGCTTGAGATTCTCTCGCTCCCTCTCTGCCCCTCTCCTGCTCGTGCATGCATATGCACATGCTCTCTGTGTCTCTCTCAAAACAAATACGAATTTTTTTTTTCAACGTTTTTTTTTAATTTATTTTTGGGACAGAGAGAAACAGCATGAATGGGGGAGGGGCAGAGAGAGAGGGAGACACAGCATCGGAAACAGGCTCCAGGCTCCGAGCCATCAGCCCAGAGCCTGACGCGGGACTCGAACTCACGGACCGCGAGATCGTGACCTGGCTGAAGTCGGACGCTTAACCGACTGCGCCACCCAGGCGCCCCAAATAAGAATTTTTAAAAATGCATCTGCTTTATAAAGAAAACTGTTTTTGTGTTTTTTCCAACTGCCTATGGCACAGTAAATCATAGATATATGTTGGTATTGAATGCAGAAGATACTGTTAAAAGTTTTAAATTATATTGAGTTGTCATAATATTAAATTAGTTGTGCCCTTAAAAATTGAAGGTCATTTTCTAAACTTTTGGTTTCTTTAAGAAAAAAAAATTAGGGGCACTTGGGTGGCTCAGTTAAGCATCCGACTCTTGATCTCAGCTCAGGTCTTGCTCTCAGGGTCCAAGCCCCACATTGGGCTCTGTGCCAGGCATAAAGCCTACTTTAAAAAATAGGGGCGCCTGGGTGGCTCAGTCGGTTGGGTGTCCAACTTCGGCTCAGGTCATGATCTCACAGTTCATGGGTTCAAGCCCCACGTCAGGTTCTGTGCTGACAGCTCAGAGCCTGGAGCCTGCTTCAGGTTCTGTGTCTCCCTCTCTCTGCCCCTCCCCTGTTCACACTCTGTCTCTATTTCAAGAATAAATAAACATTTAAAAAAAATTTTTTTAATAAAAAATAATTGAACCGTTAGAGAGAACTACTGAAGAGAACTCTTTCTCTACTTTGTGGAAGAGCAATGTGAATGATGGCCTGTGTGAACCTCTGTGAATCTCCTTACCCCCCTTCCTTCCCTCCCAGCCTGACAGCCTTGCCCTTAGTCGCTATCAGTGGGGACCTGTCACTGTGCAGGAGCACAGCTAAATTGGTCTGAGCTTTTGGGCTGCCTGGGATCAGCGTACAGAATTGGCTTTCTAGCCTAAGCTGGCCTGCCATCTTGTCCCACTTGTTCAGGCAGCTTCATTGGTTAATTCATGAAGTACAATCTAACTTCTTAGCTCGCCGTGGAGTGCAGTTATCTCTCAAAATGTAGAGAATCAGTTTAGTAGCACCTGGCTGGCTCAGTCAGTGGAGCATGTAACTCTTGATCTTGGGTTTGTGAGTTTGAGCCCTACACTGGATGTGGAAATTACTTTTAAAAAAATAATATATTTTTTAAAAGGTGGTTTTTTTGTGTTTTGTTTTGTTTTTTTTTTAATGTAGAGAATCAGTTTAAATAAGAAAGGGTAGACGTTTCTATTTGAGTAGACTCAAAAGCCACAGAGGGGAAAGAATGGGTAGGAGCTGAAACAAGCATGTTGGCAAGAGAAAGGAAAAGGATTCTTTGGCACATAAATAGCAAAAATTAATTTCAAAGTATAACCTACCTAGGAGTCTCGCCTTTAAATTGGCTTCTATTGTTTTTATTACTAAATATCTCTAGAGAACTTTTAGAGCACTCATTTTAAAGTTTTGTTCATTCTCTACAAACTTAATGAGCCCCTAATTTTTAGTTTATTGTACAAATAACATGGCAATGGTAATAGGAAATAAGTTACAGCATTCCCCAGGCATTTCTAGAGATTTCTCCTTCCCTTATTATCTCTCCCCACTTCTGCCCCTAGCATAGACAGATAAAAAAAATATAAAAAGCAAAAGCTAAAAAGACATAGCCTGGCTCAAAAGCAAGGTGGACACCATATCCACAGATCAGAAACAGTAGAAGTGCTGAATATCATGGAAGAGCTGCAGCCGGCCTGGCCTTGGGTGGTCAGACCCCTTGCAGTCGGGGGAGCCCAAGTTCCCAACGGAAAGGATACCAGGAGCTGAGACTTCCATTTTGAAAAAAAAATTTTTTATTTTTTAAAATTTTTAAACATTTTTTATTTTTATTTTGTTTATTTTTGAGAGAGAGAGAGAGAGAGGAGAGACAGAGCGCAAGTGGAGGATGGGCAGAGAGAGAGGGAGACACAGAATCCAAAGCAGGTTCCAGGCTCTGAGCTGTCAGCACAGAGCCCAATGCGGGGCTCGAACTCACGGACCATGAGATCATGACCCGAGCTGAAGTTGGACGCTCAACCGACTGAGCCACCCAGGCGCCCCAGGAGCTGAGACTTTTAGAAAGATGTGGGCCTGCGTAGAGAGGGGACACAGACCCAGTGCACACTAAAAGATGGAGCCAAACCACCCCCTAATTCCATGACTCTGCCTGTGGTATTCCCTGTGTCACCTTGGAGCAGGAGCCCTTAAACTGTCACTTTAAGACCAAGCTTTGGAGAGCTTGGTGAAAGCAGCCTCACAAGGAAGCTCTTCACTAATTGGAATATAAATTTACTTGAGATGAAGTGAATTTTGTAGCATGGCCTGACAAGGAACTGAAGTATGTTCAGGGTATTCAAAGTTAAAGAAAGAATAACTTCCGTTTTAAAAGAACAAAAAAAATCATGGAAACAAAGGCATACATAATGGAAACAGATACGTAAAGAACAGGTAGAAATGAGTAAAATCAAATGACTAGAGATGGGACAGCTCTAGTTTAGATTCAGTTGAAAAGAAAATTAAGTAATTGGAATAGACTGAAAAATTTATCTATGATGCATCAGAAAATCTTTTAAAAAATACCAAAGGGCCAATGGAAGATACAGAGTATATAAAGGCCTGCCACTGTGTAAAGTTGCCCCCTCCCTGTCACTGTTCTGTTCGTCACCTTGTCCTGCGCATCTCTGTCAATACCTGTCACTCACTAGCAGAATCACCACAGATGTGTATTTGTTGATTTACTCTTTACCGAGTTTCTATACAGTATGCGCTCTGTTTGGGGCATACTGTATAAAGACAGCCAAGAATAAGTAAGATAAGGATCTTGCTCTCGTGGGTCTTGTGTTCTAGCCTATTCATCACCATACCTGTGGCACATATGCTGTTATCTGGCTCAAATTAGCATTCAGTGTATTTGTTAAGGGAATGGATTAATTAATGAAGTAATTAATCTCTCAAAATACCTTCTGTGTGCCTTCATGGCCTTGATTATCTGCTGTGTTTGGCCAGCTTTGCAGTGGGGAGAGAGACGGGGAGGAGATGAGAGAAATCCTCCCTCCCCAGAGTACACCCTGCTCTTACCAGTCTGTGACACACAGGAAATACGGGTGACCTCCAGAGACCTGGAGTTCGCCTAACATGTGTCCTCTTGGTTTTTGATTCAGAATGAGACCAGCAATGTGAACAGTATTAATGTGTTAATTTTTCTTTTTCACTTTTCAGGCTGGAGTAAAAGGGACATTGGGAAGATTAGTTGGAATTTTTGAGGTAAGTCAGTTAAAATCTTTGGTGCAATTGGTATCATATTAGTAACCATATTGTGTTATGTGTATATATATATATATACATATATATACACATATATATACATATATACAATGTGTATATATATACATACACACATATACGCGCGCGCACACACACATATATATATACATGCATGTATACATGTATACATACATACATATCTTTGTCTTAGTCCATTTGGGCTGCTATAACAAAACAGTGGCTTATAAACAATAGAAATTGATTCCTCACAGTTCTGGAGGTTAGGAAGTCAAGGCACCAGCAGATTCAGTGTCTGGTGAGAACCACTTCCTGGTTCATAGTTACAGTTTCTCCTGTTATCCGAAAGTAGGGTGTTCGTATGCAACCTTTTGTAAGTTGAAGTGATAAGTGAATAAGCAATTAATTTATATGCAGACTTTTTTTTAGCATTTCCAGAACCAAATCAGTACCTCTCTCAGGCTTTTCTTATACCTCAGGACACATCTTGTTAACGGACGCGCAAAGTAAATCAAGATAAAGCACAGATGCTCACAGCCTCATTTCAAAGCCTTGGCGGCTTGATGAGGAAATGCCGAGTGTCGCTCTCGGGGAAGGAGTTTGGGGGTGCCGCTCCCCACGTTCCAGATGTGCACTGCTGTTCTCGTGGCTCGCTGCAACATAAATGCTAAATGGTGGTTTTGCTTTTCACCTCTTTTTTATAAAAGCAAAACTCCTCTTCGGATTTCTTTCAGTTAGCAGAAACGGGTACTAATGTAGGTCTTCCGTAAAAGTGAAGCGTCATACCTAGAACTTTTGAACAGCAGCACATTCCAGTAGCTGTCTCTCTACATGTTCTCACATGGCAAAAGAGGGAAGGTTGCTCGCTGGGGTCTCTATCATGGCACCAGTCCCATTTGTGAGGGTTAGCGCTCCTCACCTAATCCCCTCCCAAAGGCCCTCTCCTAATGCTATCCCATTGGGAATTAGGATTTGAGCCTCTGAATTGTGGGGGGGGCGTAAACATTCAGTCCGTTATAGTCTCAGTCTAGCATAGATGCTGTCTTTGTTTCACTGACTTTTCAAAACAAAGCAGCACCAGCAGAGAATAACTTGCTTTCTTCTTTAAACTCCCATAGTCTCCTCCAAATAGAATTATTTGTAAGTGCAGGCACACCTCAGAGATACTGCAGGTTCAGTTCCACACCACCGCAATAAAGCAAATATTGTGATAAAGCAGGTCAAATGTTTCTTTGTTTTTGGTCAGTGCATATAAAAGTTGTATTTACACAATACTGTAGTCTGTGAAGTGTATACATACACGTAGAGTACGTATGTTAACATATATACCTTTATTTAAAAATACTTTATTGCTGGGGCACCTGGGTAGCTCATTCGGTTAAACGTCTGACTCTTAGTTTCAGCTCAGGTCATGATCTCACGGTTTGTGAGTTCGATCCCTGCATCAGGCTTTGTACTGGCAGCATGGAGCCTGCTTGGGATTATCTCTCTCTCTGCCTCTCCCCCACCCACACGCACACGTATGCTCTTTCTCTCTCTAAATAAATAAACTTCAAACCCTTTATTGCTAAAAAATGCTAACCATTGTGAGCTTTCATCAAGTTAAGTTATGATTTTTTTGCCGGTGGAGGGTCTTGCCTCCATGTTGATGGCTGCTGACTGATCCAGGGTCATGGTTGCTGAGAGTTGGGGTGGCTGTGGCAATGCCTTAAAATAAGTTTGCTGCATCGATCGACTCTTCCTTTCATGAACAATATCTGTGTAGCAGGCAATGCTCTTTGTTAGCATTTTACCCACAGTAGAACTTCTTTCAAAATTGGAGTCAGTCCTCTCAAACCCTGCCACTGCTTTATCAACTACATTTATGGAATACTCTGAATCTTCTGTTATCATTTCAACAGTCTTCATAGCATCTTCACCACGGGTAGATCCCATCTCAAGAAATCACCTTCTTTGCTCATCCACGAGAAGCAACTCCTCATCTGTTAAAGTTTGATATGAGTTGGGCAGTCCTGGGTGGCTCAGTCAGTTAAGTGTCTGACTTCGGCTCAGGTCACAGTCTCGCGGTTCGTGAGTTCGAACCCCACATCGGGCTGTGCGCTAGTGGTGTGGAGCCTGCTTGGGATTCTCTCTGCCCCATCCCCACTTGCGCTCTCTCTCTCAAAATAAATAAATAAATGGGACACCTGGGTGGCTCAGTCAGTTAAGCGTCCTACTTCGGCTCAGGTCATGATCTCACAGTTTGTGAGTTCCAGCCGCACGTCGGGCTCTCTGCTCACAGCTCCGAGCCTGGAGCCTGCTTTGGCTTCTGTGTCTCCCTCTCTCTCTGCCCCTCCCCTGCTCTCACTCTGTCTCTGTCTCTGTCTCTCTTGTCTCTCTCAAATTAATTAATTAAAAAATTAAAGAAATAAAGAAGATGTTTAAATAAATAAGTAAAGTTTTAAAAAAAAGTTTGATAATGAACTTGCAGCAGCTCAGTCCCATCTTCAAACTCCACTTCTGATTCTAGTTCTCTAGCTGTGTCCACCATATCTTCAGTTATTTCCTTCACTGAAGTCTTGAACCCCTCAAAGTCCTTCACAAAGGTTGGAGTCAACTTCTTCCACACTCCTGTTAATGTTGGTATTTTTACCTTTTTCCATGAATTACCAGTGTCCTCGAGGGCATCTAGAATGGTGAATCCTTTCCAGAAGGTTTCCAGTTTACTTTGGTCAGATCCATCAGAGGAATCACTGTCTATGGCAGCTGTAGCCTTATGAAATGTATTTCTTAAATAGTAAGGCTTGAAAGTTGAAGTCGCTCCTTGACCCATAAGCTGTGGGATGGATGTTTTGTTAGGCATGGAAACATTAATCTCAGTGTCCATCTCCATCAGAGCTCTTGAATGACCAGGTGCACTGTCGATGGCAGTAATATTTTGAAAGGAATCTTTTTTTTTTTTTTCTGAGCAGGCGGTCTCAGCAGTGGGCTTAAAATATTCAGTAAACCATGTTGGAAACAGATGTGCTGTCATTCAGTCTTTGTTCCATTTATAGAGCACAGGCAGGGTAGATTTAGCAGAACTTTGAAGGGCCCTAGGATTTTTGGAATGGTCATTGACCATTGGCTTCAACTTTGAGTCACCAGCTACCTCTAAACAGAGAGTCAATCTGTCCTTTAAAGCTTTGAAGCCAGGCATTGACCTCTCTAACTATGAAAGTCCTAGGTAGCATCTTTTTCCAATAGAAGGTTGAAAATCTGTTGTTGAGTGCAGTCACCTTCATGACTGATTTTAGCCGGACCTTCTGGATAACTTGCTGCAGCTTCCACATCAGCACCTGCCGCTTCCCCTTGCGCTGTGGTGGGAGGGAGACGGCGTCTTTCCTTAAACTTCATCAACCAAGGCTTTCTTCTGCAGCGTCCCCACCTCTCTCAGCCTTCATAGAATCGAGAGTTAGGGCCTTGCTCTGGAATAGGCTTCGGCTTCCGGGAATGTTACAGCTTCTTTGATCTTCTATCCAGACCACTCCAACTTTCCCCATATCGACAATAAGGCTGTTTGGCTTTCTTGTCGTGTGTGTGTTCAGTGGAGTAACACTTTTGATTTCCTTCAAGAACTTTTCCTTTGCGTTCACAAGTTGGCTAACTTGTACAAGTGGCCTAGCTTTCAGCCTTTTTTGGCTTTCCACATGCCTTCCTCACTGAGCTTAATCATTTCTAGCTTCTGATTTAAAGTGAGAGTAAGAGACACAATTCTTTCTCTCCCTTGAACATTTAGAGGCCACTGTGGGGTTATTGATTGGCCTAATCTTAATTTTGTTGTGTCTCAGCAAATAGGGAGACCCAAAGAGAGGGAGGATGACAGGGAGGGACAGGAATGGCCGGTCAGTGGAGCAGTCAGAGCACACACATTTGTCAGTTAAGTTCACTGTCTTACAGGAGTGTCGTTTGTGGCACCCAAAACAATTACAATAGTAACATCAAAAATTATTGATCACAGATCACCATAGCAAATATAATAATAATAAAAAGTCTGAAACACTGTGAGACTTACCAAAAGGATAGACACGAAGTGAGCAAGCACTGTTAGAAGAATGGCACCTATGGGCTTGCTCCATGCAGCGTTGCCGTAGACGTTCGAGTCGTAAAAAAGCAGTCGCTGTGAAGCACAATGAAAGAAGGTATGCCCGGATTACTTATCCCGTCCCTACCTCTCTTCCTCTTCTCTCAGGGTGTGAGGAGGGCAGATAAGTGTAGAGAAGACAGGAGGAAAAAGAAGATCCGAGTCACTATCGCAGAGGTGGAAGAAACAAGGAAATAGGCCGGGGTAGAGGTTTGGAGGGAGGCGGAAGCAAGTGAGAAATTGGGAATAGAGATGAGCAAGGTTAGCAGAAGGGGAGATGCGTGACGTCAGAGCTCGCTTGTACTGATAGAACCCCCGCCACCCGCAGCCTCTTCTCCTTCTTGTGTTTCAGCGAGTTAAATTTACTTGGTGCCTTTTGCATGAGAGATCACAAACTTCATTCTCACAGCATTCCTGTGAGGTTGTACTGAGGGGAAAGGAAAAGAAAAAAGAGATTAAAGCCTCGGCTTTAGAAGCCCAGCCAAAGAGCACAACCTTAAATGCAAGTGTGGCCTGTTCTAAATAGGCCATCTGGCACCATTCCCTGTATGATTGATTGTAGGACAATTAAAAGTGAAAGGAATCCTTGTATCTGTGCTCTGGACATATGGCTAAGAGTGTGTTTCACTTAAGTAATCTCAGCTCTCTAAGGGAAAGCTGTTTCTCTGTCCTCTCTTTGCCCTTCAGAACCAGGAGAGGAAGCACAGAACGTATGTCTATGTGCTCGTTGTCACAGAAGTGCTGGAAGACTGGGAAGATTCAGTTAACATTGGTAAGTTGTCCCCAGATAGCCTCCAAAATGCTCCCCACAATGGGCCCTGGCCCACAGGTCATCACCCAGAGCCAGAAGCGAGCCTGATAAAAGAAATAATAGAAGGATACGTTTAATGACACAAACATGTCCATTTTGAACTTGTGAAAGTTAGTATTTTGAAGTGGGTAAAAGGGAGTTGAAGTTGGGTACGTGGTCCACAAATAGAAACATAGCACGTAAAAATAAGAAAAGACTGTTTCTAAAGTCGAATCGGACCCTCCTCAGCAGGTACCGACCCTCCTCCACAATGCTGGCCACGAAACCCCGCTGAGAGCAGACCCTCGGTTGTTCCTTATGATGATGCTTGTTCACATGGTTGGGGAAAGCTGTTGGTTTGGCAGGGTGAGCCTCTCCCTCCAGAGTCATTTAATAGACACAGAGTCTTGGGAGTAGTTTCCAGTGTTACTCCTATTACCCTTTGGGTGCCCCTGCCTTTCTCCTAAGGAGCCGTTTTCTTTGATCTCTCAAATCACTATTGGATGTGTATCTTTTGAACTAAAAACATAGGTGATCTAATGGTCGGTTCATGGTTTAATCTTTTGCCTCTAAAGGAAAGTATATTCTAGAAAAGTGTAATATTAATTTAACAACGTCTGTTATAATCGGCAAACGGATAAACTTCACTTGCTAGAACCTCTCCCTTTATTGTGTGTATGCGCTTTGCCACCATGGCCCTCACACTGCTGATCGGGGCATCTCACAGCCCTTCAGCTTTTAACGGCTTCGTATCTGGTAAGGATGCAGTATGCTTAAGTAAATAAATTCAGTGGGGGGTTATTAAAAATAGACTCCTTGACAGCCAGTGCTAGGGCTTTAAAAGGAGACAGAGATGAGTGTGGTGTGGCCCTGTCCTCAGAGCACTCTGTCAGGCGGGAGTCACACACTTGTGAGAGGAATTTTCAAGGTACCATTGCTCTATTAATATCCAACAAGCCTTTCACCTTGTACTACTTCTGAGAACTGAAATAATGAAATAATCTAAAATATGGAGGCTAAATCTGCAAGCCTTCCTTCCAGTGAGCCTTTTCCAGGTGGAAATTGGGTCTTAAACGGACACCTCCGTGAAGGATAAGTGAGCTAAGGCACACTCGTCTGATGGACTGTCACGCAGCTGTTAAACGCGGACTTACGAAAGCTAGCGTACCACGGGGAGGTGCTTATGAATTGGTGTTGGTGAGTGAGGAAAGCAGGGTACCGACCGATACACACATGACTTAGAGCTACTTTAAATAGGAATTTGAAATGAAAACAAAAACGAGGGACTGGCTTTGACCTACAGAATTGGCAGTGACGAAAGACAAGGTAGCAGTGCTGGCGGGGTGGGTGAGAACGGCATCCCAGCACACACAGGCAGCCCTGGGGCTCGGGATGGTCTTTCTGGAAAGCAGTTTGGCATTACAGGTCACAAGGTCTTCGGAGCCCAAATGTTTTATTCATCTCAGTTCTAGGCATCTTCCCCTGGGAGGTAAAAAGAAAAACAGATAAAGTGTTTTTTTTTTTAATTGTAGCATGATTTATAACAACTAAAATCGCAGACCGTTGATGTCCAGTGATGGGGACGCGGTTGCGTGAATGGCAGCACGTCCATGTTGGATGTTATGATGTAGTGCAGCCATTAAATGTCACGTTTGGCATAACCTAGGAGAGCGCTCCAGAAACGGCGTGAAGTAAAAAAAGAAGTAATAACAATACTGATCATAAGCAAGCTCTTAACAGCATGTGCTGTGTGCCAGGTCTTGTTCAGACGGCTTACATATTAATCCTCACAGCAGACTTGTGAGATAGGTGCACTGTCCCTACAGATGAGGAAAGTGGGGCACAGCTCAGTACCTAGTGCAGCCACTTATGCCAAACTGACAGTTCATGAGAGCCAGTGATGCGATGGGAGCCCAGCAGATTCGCTCCAGCAGCCATGTGTCCAACCACAGCACTCTTACTAGAGCTTCTCGGGATTCGGGGCATCTTAAAAGCATGATCCCAGTTACAGCTGTCAAGCGCAGTGCCTTCTTCCAGTTCGATGAAGGAAAAGCAAAAGGCACTAAAATATTTAGAGTAGTCCTTTCTGGTTTATAATGTTAACGGGTAATTTCCATATTCTTCATACTTTCTTCCATTTTCCAATTTTAAGCAATCCTCTTTTACTGTGAGAGAAAAAATAAAGGATTTTAAAACACGAATTTGGGCGGGGGGGCGGGGGGGGAGATAAGATAACAGACTGAAAGGTTAATAGTGATGGTGTTCTTTTCTTAAAAATACTTTGTAATATGTTAATACATAACTCTTAAACGCAAATTTTTTTTTCAACGTTTATTTATTTTTGGGACAGAGAGAGACAGAGCATGAACGGGGGAGGGGCAGAGAGAGAGGGAGACACAGAATCGGAAACAGGCTCCAGGCTCTGAGCCATCAGCCCAGAGCCTGACGCGGGGCTCGAACTCACGGACGGCGAGATCGTGACCTGGCTGAAGTCGGACGCTTAACCGACTGCGCCACCCAGGCGCCCCTTAAACGCAAATTTTAAATGAACATCTGATTGATGACAAGCAGCCATCCTAATAATTCTGGAAGCTGACGCTCATGTTGAGTTTTGCAGGAGGTGGGGATGCTGGCTGCGCCTCCGGAGTGTACGTGCAGGCCGAGCAAGGCCCAGAGGCCCAGCAACGCAGGAAGAGACCACGAGCAGCAGCTCTCTCTGGAGGGCGCGGTGTACCGTTAGCCCCTCACTCTTCAGATGTCAGCATTGCACATGGTCTCTTTCCTGCATCTGACACCCGTAGTGTTGGAGGCATAGAAGCGGGCTTGCGTTGTTCTTGTAAGATAAGAGAGTAAGGAAAACTAGCTCTGTAACGCATCGTCTTAAAGTGTTGATAACCATTGGCTTTCCTGTTTTCATCTGCATTTTCTCCAGAGTTCTAAGATCAGAAACTTTTTGTCGCTTCCCTTTTGTGCTGATTTTTTTTTTTCTCTCTCTCTGCCTCCACAGGAAGGAAGAGGGAATGGTTTAAAATAGAAGATGCCATAAAAGTGCTTCAGTATCACAAACCGGTGCAGGCATCGTATTTTGAAACGTTGAGGCAAGGCTACTCAGCCAACAACGGCACCCCGGTCGTGGCCACCACGTACTCGGTTTCTGCTCAGAGCTCGATGCCAGGCATCAGATGACTGAAGGCTTCGTGTAAGAGGAATGGAAATTGGAAACTAGACTGAAGTGCAGATCTCCCCTCCCCTGCTCTTTTCACCTCTCCTCACAGGCCTCCTCTTCAATAAGACATGATGGGCGGCAGAGAAAGGGTTTATTGATGATGTTGCTGTTTGGTGTTAAGTGATGGGCTTTTTCTTCTCTTTTTATGGAGGGGGGCGGGGGGATGGGCATGTAATTTGTAAGTACTTTGGTGCATGATCGGTCCCTCCCTTTTCACACCCCCACAATTGTCTGAGGAGACAAACAGCCTTCCCTCTGCCTTGGATTCTGAAGTGTTCCTGTTTGTCTCATCCCAGCCCTGGCCAGACATTTTTCTTTGATTTTTAATTTTTTTTTTATTAAAAAGATACCAATATGAGATGACACCTTTCAAGAATTTGTCCTGTACTGCGCTGTTCAGTCCAGTAGGTTGGTCACTTCCACTGCAGGATACATTTATCTACACATTATATACTGGGCATATAATATGTAAATAAATGACTTTTAGAAGAGGAATTTAACCATTTAATTTTTCAAGGTTTGGTCTTGTTTTTTAAATTCGGGGTGTTTCTGGAATGGAGAGCCTCGGAGTTAATTTACCTTTTTGTTTTTGATGCTAGTGGCTAGGTAAGTTTCCCTGTCCGCTCCCCTTTCCCCAGTCACTGACTGTAGTTCTATAGGGTACGGAGAGTTTAGCTACCTTCCTAGTGCTCCC
>NW_024412394.1:1364237-1377303 GCF_014898765.1 Herpailurus yagouaroundi | reverse complement strand
GTAGTTCTATAGGGTACGGAGAGTTTAGCTACCTTCCTAGTGCTCCCAGGACTCATGGCCTTCTCTTCTCAAAGCTGTGTTTCCATGCCAAGAAAGAAACAGGAAGAAACCTATTTTCTTTTTTATTATCGAGTCAGGAGCAAATGGCCTCAGCTCAGACCTGGAGAAACAATGGTAGAAATTGAATTCCTCCCTACGTGTTGACAATAGGGATTTGAACTGGATTCTTGGGATTACTCTCGCAAAAACTGGAGCATCGAGCTTTGTTTCTATCCTGCTGGTTGGAATTTTTTCCATAATGCTACTTATTGCCAACAGTGGCCTCTCTCCTTGTGCATACATGCCTTACACCATGCCGAATGGGATATACTGTCCTTGTGCTGAAGCATCCAGCTGTACTTGGCAAGCGCCAGGGTTCGGTCCCGTCCCCATCCTGGGTAACCATGTTAAGTTCCTGAAAAGTAACACGGGAGGAAAATTCAGGTGTTGGATTATCTTTGTGTTGTTACAGCATTTGGAATTGCACCATGGAGCATGCACAGAAATATTAAATTTGTCTCCCACTGGGATGCAGAAGGTCCACCTTCTGCTGAGAAATCGTGTGGGAGAATGCTCCATCATTTACTAGAACAGCTACATAATGCGTTGGCTCAGTGCAGCTGTCGCGTTGGTCTCTGATACAGGTTTCATGCTGGCTTCATTTGCCAGTTGTGTTGTTCGGTTGGGAGGTTTACAGAAAAGGGTCTTGAGATCGAGGGGTGGGCCTGGGAGTGGGGACACTGATCAATCCCTGGTGCAGGACAGGAGTTCGTTGCTGTCCTCTTAGTGGCATCTCCTTTGTCAAGACGTAGCCAAGATGTGAAATTGAAATCGTAGTTCTCTTTATTTAAAACTTCTAATAAACACTCAAACGTTGAAAAGTTTTGCTCTTCCCTCCCACTAAAAGAGATGTATGTATCCAGTAGGCCTGTGTCATTCAGTGTTCCACATTTTGGGGGACATCTTTCGGTGAGCTTTAAACTTTGCCGTCTGTTCTCAGTTTGCATCTTCTCCCAGTCTTGAGGCACCGATCCAACAAGTAGTGCCCACAGTTTCCTTAGGATGCTGTCCTACCTCTGGGATAGGGATGTCCCCAAGTAAGGGTCCCAGTGGATAGAAACAGTACCATGGGATTTGAGTCTAAATACCAACTCGCTGTTCACATGTCCTACTCAGAAACGAACATATTGCTGCTTGTTGCCTGATTGAGAGCATTGTAAGTTTCTGTTCAAAGAAATAAAGGAGAAAATGAATTAAATTCAACTAAGCACTGAGTGGAATCCAAAAACACATTCTTCCAACTAAATTCTACCTTTGTGATATGGATTGAAAGTACTTCGCAGGAAAACAGTCAGTACCCCTGAAAAGGGAACTGCAGCGTTCATGGTGATTTGTGCATTTTTTTTAAATTGTCTAAGGATGCTTTTACTGGGCTGGTGTCACAACACGTTACCCTACCGGGTCCACTTGGGATTGATGTTGGCGTCTTTGGGTCAGGAAAGTGAACTGTGCCAAGAAGCATCTTTTAGTGACATGAATGGATCCTATTAATGCAGTTAACTGAGGAAATTGTGCTGATGCTTTCTTAACTGACAAAAAGAGGCTTTGTCCAACCAGAATTGTTGAAACTGGTGCTATTTTCTGTTGCACTGGGATTCTGATGAGCAGGGATTGGTGGTTTTTTCCTCCCTGGCACCCTTAACAACATGGCTGTCTTTCCTGGTGTGTGGTCATAGCCCTTTTGTGATAGATTACTTAGACCCCTGGGTGCAATAGCCTTTGTACCTCCCCCAGAGAAATCAAGGAGAGGCAAAAGGAAGCGCAGAAATCCTACTTGCAGAATCTTTCTTTGACGCTGATTTGCCATGAATTCTACAAGTATTCACCTGATTCAGACTTGACAGAAACCAGTTGTTGTGTACAGGGCAGGTTAATAAAGTCTCTTTCTCACAGTGAATTTGCATGTCCTAGATTCGGGTTATTACTGGAGCATCCATCACAGTCTTCCATGCTCAGGATAGAGAAAGATAGCATTGGATATTTTTAAATAAAACTTTGTTTTTAGTTTACAGATTTGCAGCCATTGGGGGAACATCAGTGAGGTTATGCCATCTTTTTGGACCAGGACTGTGTGTGTGTGTGTGTGTGTGTGTGTGTGTGTGTGTGTGTGTGAGAGAGAGAGAGAGAGAGAGAGAGAGAGAGAGAGAGAGAGAGAGGGGCTACCGGGAGTCAGCTGTATTAGATTTTTTTGTAGCCTCCCAGAATGGCGCAGCCCATGAAACAGAGGAGTCTTGATTTTGCCCATAGCAAACATAGCACGATGGAAAAGTTAACGAGTTGACCATGTTTTGTTTTTACAAGTGTCTGCGGCCCCATCTGCCCTGCGGGGAGAGGGCTCCCTCACTGCTGAGTCTGAGCTGAGGCCATCTGGTGGGATCAAAGAGTGTGGGACTGTATCACCCGCCTTGAGGCTGCGGAAGGCCTAGGAGGTGGCTTCGCTCTGCAGGATTTCCGCCCTCTGCATCATGCTGAGTGGTGCTGTGGAGCTGTGAGGCACCTGAGGCTTCGCTTCTCGCAGCCTCTGGGGAGCAGAGTGGGTCACTGCCCTTCAGCAGCTTTTGCAGCAGTTTTGTAAACGTGTTGCTACCCGGTCAAGTTCCTTCTTGACAGATATTTTCGGTTTTGATGTTAGGAGTCAGTCTCTTAGACTTGCTTAAAAGAAAAAAAAAATCACCTCTTGTTTTGTAAAGAAAACAAAAGCTCCACACAGGGCTGCTGTTCCTCCTTCTTCCCCTTTTGCTTCTCTACATCCAGTGCTCCTTGGAGGCTCACCCTGAACCTTGTTAACCAGAGGAGTAATCGGTCTTCTGCCGGACCCGGCTGTGCATTTCACATGTTGTACTTGTCATTTTACGGGCTTGTCAGTTCCATCTAGTGAGTGCTGCATTAATGTCTTCGTTGGTTTCCCCGGCTGATCTTTTTTTAAAACTTAGCTTAGCCTGAGCCACGTTTTCTTTGTTTTTTTGGTTTTTTGGTTCACAAAGAGGATCTAATAACCACAGAGCGATTTTTACCACAACTGTGTGATTTGTAGTATTTCTGAAGTGTTCTCGAAGTCCATCCCAGTTGAGAGAAAATTTAAAGTTAGAAGAAATCCCTGGAGAAGTCTTCGCAGTGGGCTGTATTTCTGCTTTAAGAGACATGAGGATTAGTTAAAATTGCTAATTGAGCCTCGTCCTGGTCCCATCTGCATTTCAGAAAATAATCCACATCCTTATAACAAGTAGATGTGTTAACGCAAGCCGCTCTGGGGTGAGGAGATTATTCAGTGGTGATTACATAATGGGACAGCTCTTGTGGTTCTTATTCTTGAAACTCTACAAGAGGTCAGGCCTGAAGCTATGCAGGTCATACTGCCCAGTTGAGGCGACAGTCACTTCTTCTGAGCCCTGCTGGGATGGAACCTTCTTCCCCAAGGCTGTGGGAATCTTCCAGACTGTGCAGCTGTCCATGTCAGTGACCTCAGCCTTGCTCCATCCGGGCACCCATCTCGCTTAGAGTAGGTGGGGAAGCACCACAGGGTCAGCTTCTGTTCTCCAGGGTGAGCCTTGCAACAGAGACCTCACCATCCCGGAAGAGCTGTATTTTCCATGTCACTTTAGATGTCACCTAAACCGACGAGACATTCGAGATTTTCAGGTAGTAAATTGGGAAGCATTGGCTGCAATCCATAAAAGATAACTGTTGTCTGTATGTTAGGTGACTTGAGGTCACCACAGCCCCTGGGAACCTAGAGATGTGAGGCAGACTCTCCTTTGGAAGCCAGCGTCCTTCTGCCTCTAAAAGGGCAGTTTCACATTTTGACCACATTTTTGCATTAGCTGATAACCCTTCAGGGATGTGAGAAGCCTAATCAGAACATCGGAGGAAACGATACCTCTCACCTTCAGATTGATCAAATGGTTTGTCCTCCTAGTCCCCTTAAAAATTAATAAATTAGAGAAAGAATGCCGTCTGGTGTTGGTTTGGACACACTCCTTGAGCTGAGGCCAGTAGTCACGTGATTTTGTGAGTCTGCCAATAGGAAGCCTTCTAAGCAAAAGAGGCATGTGTCTCCCCTAACGCTTTGTTTATAGTGATGATTTGGCGAGCTTTTAGCTGTCTTAAAAAAGGCGATTGTCCACTTGGAGGGGAGCTCGGAGGGAAGCCGCGTTCACTCTGAATTCACACCAGGAGGGATTTTGCTGGAGAAGCAAGTGCCTCTGGCCAAAAAAGTAAGATTAAGATCTGAAAGGTGGACAGGCATTGCTTCTGTTCCTTCGGCAGTCGGCTAATAATTAACTCTGGGTTTCCTTTGGTTTACATTCTCAGTTCTTAACCCCAAACAGGGGCCCCTAGACCACCAAAAACGGCATTTAAAACGCTGGAGATGGCCTTTAAAAGGTACAAAAACAGCAGCATTGCCATATTCCAGGTTCATCACCATTTCCATATGCTCCGCATCCTTCCGTACGCACTGCAGCCCGGCCAGATATGGAGACCGCGTCATCACTGAGTTGAGAAACAAATTCTGGGTCTGGAACAATCACCTGCCAAATTGCTTACCGTCTGTGGAAGTTGTCTGTGGGGGTGTACCTTTCACAGAACATTTCAACAGTATAGTGAAATTGCTCTGGGCTTGACATCCCAGTCAGGCATTTGGGTCAAAATTGTAAGTCTTTAGGCCTCCTTAGGAAAAAGGAAAGATGCCTACGGCCCAGTGCTGGGCCTTGAGACTGTATCCCCCTCTCCCTAGGGTGGGGCGAAGCGGCACCTCCAGGAAATCATTTTTCCAGTGAGATTGTCCATAAATCCCGATGGGACTTATGAACCATAATCCCAGTGTGAACCTGTCGTAGCTCTCTGATGCTCCACTGAAAATGGTATGCTAGAGCGGCTCACAGATCCTTGCAGCTGCTTTCACCTCTTTGTGGTCCCATTGCGGGGAAGAAAAGCTTTTCAGGGTTAAACCTTGGTCTTTAACCTCTGGTTTGTTGTGGAGAAAATGTGTCACTGACACACGATCTGAAGAAGACCTCTGGTTTTGGTTACTCGAGTCCAGCAGCATGACGATATGCCGCACGCCAGGGAAGGTAGAGGCCGATTGCCGAGACACCCAGACCCCAGAGTGGTCCATTTCACAGCGAGCCTCCATAGGGAACGGGTCTGAAGTTAGGTCTTGGAGAACTTCCAGAGCCCTGAGGTGAAGGAAGGACTCCGAGGGCCTTTGCTCAGCAAGCAGGCAGCTTGTGCTCATCCCCAGAACATGAAGGAACTTCGAAGGGAATGGCAGGCGTCTGGGCCGCAGCCTGCAGACACGAACCTTCCCTTCTGCCGCTTCCCACATGGCTGTGCGCCTTTTGCTCTGAATCCAGGGGGAATCTCCTCTCCAAAATCGAATTTGCTTCTGTTTTGGTTAACCTCTGAGAACCTCACTCACCCTTTCACTCCCACCTGTGGATGGACGTAGACGTGTCGCTCGGGGCCCGGATGCGTAAGTGAGCATAGCCCAGCAGCACAGTGTTGTATTTAGTAGTTAGAAAAACAGCTGGTCCACTCTGTTATAAAAGAAATACAGTCTGTGGTACAGTTTTGTAAATATCAGGTCTGTTTTATTGCTTCGTGGTCTGAAAGCTTTCCGCCGGGTTTGTAATCAAGGAAGAGGCAGATGGCTAGAATAGGTAAAATTTAGTTAATACCTCTGTCTTAAGAAAGATAGCTGCCAGTTTGCCATGTGCGTAAGGAGGTCAGGAGCACTTGAGGACGTGGGGGGCTGTTGTGAAAGGAAAGCAGGTGGCTGTGGCCTGCCCACGTGTGTCAGAGAGAGAGGACGTGGAAGCCCGTTGGTAGCATCTTTAGATTTGCTCTGGCCGGCCCAGCCTTTACTTCGTGGATCTTGTCTCCCATCCTGTCCAACGACCTTGCTAGGGAATGGGCAGCGAGGCCCCAGCTCTGTTTGCCCAGCTACAGGGCGTGGCCTCCACACGGTACGAGGTTTCTTGAAGGGGCTTCCTCACTACGATTCCCTCCACGTCACTCATCTGCCGTCAGCATCAAAAAGGTTAAACTCCCCGGGACCATGCCAGTTGTAAAACAGGTGAACTGAATGTGCTTTTTTTTTTTCCCTTTCGCAAGTGTGTTGTCCAGATGCAGTCCCCCTTTGGCCAAGTTCAGCAGGAACTTCCAGGGAACCCCTTCAATTGAGGCAAGTAGCCAAGATGTTCTGAGTTTTTTCCCCAAAGTACAAAGTCTTTTGTCTCTTCCCCCTAGTGCTCATACATTTTAGCTGAATCTTAAAAGGTCAAGTCTAGTAATAGCTCCCTCCAGAACTGAGACGAGAGCGAGGGGCCCATGCCCCCGGGGACCAGTCCCCCGGGGCACCCCACATGCTCGAACTAGACTGTTCTGATCCCACCACGAGTCTGCTGCTGTCCGCTTCCATCAGGGCCACCCAGAAGAGCGGACAACTTCACCTTCCCATCATTAGGCCACCTAGCCCCCCGGTGACCATCCTGGAGGGAGAGTGTGTGTATCACCTGCCTCGGCGGTGTGCCTCCTGGTTGTAGACAGGGTAGAAAGTGGAACATCCAGTGGGCCAAGCACTGCCATCCTTGGAGAGGCTGGCAGAAATGACCCCAGCGAGCTCAGCACAACTGAGGAAACCAAGGAACGGCACTTATATGGGAGGAGGGGTTGGTTATGGTCCTTTTACCTCTTGGGACCTGATGGTGCAGTACGTGCAACTGGATTGGGAACCCTGTCACCCTTCCCCGCAGTGCAAATGCACCCCAGGACTTAGGAGCTTCCAACCCATGGGTGCACGGTCTTATTTTCCATTTCTTGTTTCCAAAACAATCTTGCTTGGTAGTGCATGGAAAGTCCCATTTTCCTTCCTTCCTCCCTCCTGGGGGCCACCTGCCCAGACCTGGCCCCTTCCCCAGTATCGTCCTAGCACTCGCAAGCAAGACCCGCGCGGTGCCCGGAGGCGTTGAGGGGAGTGGAATTTGGTCCGGAGCAGGCGGCAGATACTGAATATTCTGGCTTCCTCTTCTCAGGGAGGGTGTTTTTAGGCTTCCTTCACACCCCTCCCGTGGGTGCCATCGGGTTGTGGAGGGAGGGCTGAAGAGAAAGGGGGCGGTGTCCAGCCAGCCCAGGTTTGGGTCCGAGACAGGTACACGGACGTGAGTCCCACTCTCTCCCTTTACTGGCAGGCCCGTCGTATGTAACCTTTCACCTTTACTAAAGTGTCTGCTTCTGCCGTGCCAGCAACAGAGGACAGACAGACCCTTCCCTATAGTCTGGATAGAGCTTTGGTACTTGCCCTAAAGTTTCACCGTCCCCACATCCCACTCCTTTTTGTAAAAACGATGCTTAAGCCTGTGAGCGTGCTGTTCCTTTCTATGTGTCAATCAGTTTCCTTCCATTTGAGCTGTGTGGGAGGGAAGGGCATTGGAATTGTAGGTTGTAATCTTGTGCCAACCAATAAAAACCAGTATTTCACACACATCCCTGCTCAGTGTCTGGTCTCTTCTTTCTCGAGGTTTTCCTCGAGACACCAGTCTTCTTTGGGTTTCACCCACCCCCCGCTCTCTGCTGAGGTCTTGAGAGTCAGAGGTGGCCCTGTTCGAGGGAGAAGCGAATTGGGAGAAGCCCATGGCAGGCGGCGAGACTCGGCGCTTGGTTGCCACCAGCCCTGCTGCGGGGTGCCCAGGGAGACTCGGGTGGCCTGCCCCCCCCCCATCCCAGTGGGGCTTTCTTTCCTTAGGAGCCCAAAGGGGTATGGAAGAGAGGTGAGCCACATCTAGGACAATACGAGAGTACGGCAAGAAGTTGCTTTCCTGTGTGGGACCAGGAGTTGGCTGCGGGAGAGTCAGGAAGCCTTTATTTCAAGGACCTTGTCTCCCGTCCTCTCCGGTGATTTGGGGACGGCTGGAGAGGACGGGATGGGCTAAAGGGCCGGAGCCGCGTTCGGAAGAGGTGTAGCGGCAGGACTTGCGGGCAGAGGAGAATGGGCAGGAGCCATCGGTGGGAGAGCCACGCTGAGTAACCTGGGAGACCAACAGAGAACATTTTGGGCTGTCATGAAAAACAAAGCATGATGAGGCCAAATTACGAAAGACCGGGAAAGCCCGGCCAAGGAGTTTGGCTTGGTACACGTAAAGCATTCCTGAACGAGATAGTCCCGTAATGCCGCCCGTGTTTGAGGAGGAGGCAGCAGGAGAGGTCGGAGAGGAGTGGTTTGGAAGCTTGTGCTGCCCAGTCCATGAGGTGATCCGGACTCAGGGAGTGAATGAACCTGGGGATGAAGAGAGGGCTATAGAAGCAAGAATAAAGAGCATGTCACGATCAGATAAACACGTCCATCCGCTGAGGCGGGCCGGCCTTCCTGAAATTCTGGTGGCTTCACCGCTAGCCAAGTTTCGTAAGCGAACAAACCTGATGCAGTCCGTGTACCCAGAGGGTCACTACCAGGCTGAGACTCACACGGAGACCTAACTCACGATGGACTGAGGTGGATGTGCCGGGACGACAGTTGGCTCTTGTATATGATGATAAACGTCAAACCAGGTTAACCTGGTTAGTGCAGTGGCTATCTGTGTGGGTAGCCAAAAATAGGCAGGAAGTTGGTTACGGAACAATAATAACCCGATGACTTCATTCCACCAAGGGCAAGTGCCCTATCAGTTGGCCAGGGCCACCCTGGGCCCCTAAACTCTGATTCCGCAGCCCTCCTTTGTCCGTCCTGTGATGATCACCCCTCCTTTATCAAAGGATTCCTTCTTGTGCCAGATTGAGTGTGCACAACGAGGCCGTGAGCTTATAAATGCTGACACAAGGGATGTGCTATACTTAACGAAACTACCAGATGGCAATCTCTAATGGGGATCTGGGGTCCCCAGAACTCTCCACTCTCCCGTGTCCGACTGTGACAGGCCATTACGCAGGTGGCCCATCACCATCACATTCACTACATGCTGATTGTTCTTCACCCTCGGAGGATAGATGCAAACTAGGATTATTTTGCTGCAGCCCGGTGTTTCTATAGCCTGTAGGACAAGAGAGAGGTCTGTAGGGTCCCCAAAACTTTGTGCACGGGTGAGGGGAGGAAATGAGCTCAAAGGACACCAGTGCAGCTCTGACCATCCAAGCCAGACTTAGGTTGGCACAATTCTCGCCCATCCCTCAGGCAGGCTGGCTCCCATCCTCTCCAGAGACCTGATAATCGTACCCAAGAAAGCCTGGCGTTGTAAACCATGGTCTTGTTTGCTTACCGGTTTCAGTCACATTTGGGGTGTGAAAGGTTTATTTTACCTCCTCGGTCTTGTGACACCCAGCGAACAGCCTGTGAGGATGCAGCCACGTGGCTCCATGTTCTGTGTCCTGAATACCAGCATCGTGCTAACCCCAGGACACACAGTCCTCACAGAGGCACCTGCTTGGGTGACAGATGGCATGAAATCGGAGAGATGACAGCCTGGGGAGGTAAGCCATTACGGGTGGGGTGAGAGGGGACGGTGGAGAGAGCTCAAGCAGGAGGACCATAGGGTGGAAAAGAGGAAGGGACGGGGCGCCCGGGTGGCTCAGTCGGTTGCGTATCCAACTTGGGCTCAGGTCACGATCTCACAGCTCGTGGGTTCGAGTACCATGTCGGGCTCTGTGCTGACAGCTCAGAGCCTGGAGCCTGCTTCCGATTCTGTGTCTCCCTCTCTCTCTGCCCCTCCCTTGCTCGTGGTCTCTCTGTCAAATAAATAAACAACAGGGGTGCCTGGGTGGCTCAGTCGGTTGAGCAACCGACTTCAGCTCAGGTCACGATCTCAGGGTTTGTGAGTTCGAGCCCCACATCGGGCTCTGTGCTGACAGCTCAGAGCCTGGAACCTGCTTCCGATTCTGTGTCTCCCTCTCTCTCTGCCCCTCCCCCACTCGTGCTCTGTCTCTGTCTCAGAAATAAATAAACATTAAAAAAATTTTTTTAAATAAATAAAAAAAAATTTTTTTTAAGAAAAGAGGGAGTCGGAAAAGGGAGGAAAGACACGTCGAAAGGCTGCCTGCTGTAATAAAAGATGCAATTAGACCGGGTTCAGGTCTCAGCTGCTGACAGGCTCTGTGATCTTGGACAAGTTACCATCCCTGTTCCCTCCTATTCGGTGGGAGAGAAGTCTCTTTTTGGTGATTGTCGTGAGCCTTCAATAGGTGAAGGAATGTGTGGACGGGGCACCTGGGAGGCTCTGTGAGTTAAGTGTCCGACTTCGGCTCAGGTCATGATCTCGTGGTTCACGAGTTCAAGCCCCGCATTGGGCTCTGTGCCGGCTGCTCCGGATTCTGTGTCTCCCTCTCTCTCTGCCCCTCCCCTGCTCACTCTCTGTCTCTCTCTCTCAAAGTAAAATAAAATAAAAAACATTAAAAAAATAAATAGTAAAAATAAAGGAATGTGTGCAACGTCCAAGTTGGTGCGTGATCATCAAATGGTAGCCGTGAGTGGACACCTGTTTGGGAATCGCCAAGGGCCGTGCCAAGGTCACTGAGTCACAGCACATAGAAGTCATCACAACGCAGAGGAGTGACAAGTGCAATAAAGAGAAGGCTGAGGGAGGGACTGAGGAGCCGCCGTCTGGGATTCAGAGGGCTGAAGGAATTCTCAGCTGAGGGGACAGCGTGTGCAAGGGGAGGCCACGGCACCGTGCTCGTGTAACGGCAAGTTGTCTGGAACACGGAGGAGAGAGAGAGACGGGAGGTGCCGCGGGAAAGGTCAGCTGGGGTCAGGTGGCTTGGCAGGCCGTTTGAACTTTACTCCGCATGACTGGGAAGCCAACAAAGGTTTTAAAACAGAGCAGTGACTGCATCGGGACGGGCATCTGAGGAAGACGATACCAGCATCTGCCGAGCGGCCCCGGTGTTCCGGGCCCTATGGCCCAGCAGTGTGTTCACGGCTCTGCATTCACATTTCGGCTCTGCATTCCCGCGACGCGTAGGACCTATATCATCGCCACTGTGTGGTAAAGGCTTAGGGAAGCAGACTGCTTTTGAAAGGAATTGGACCAACTCATTCGAAAAAATCGTAGGGTAAAGTGCCAAGGACGCCTAACGATAATTGTGAAAAACAAGGGAGAATACCGGGCTACGAGGAAGTCCTGTGTTCTGTCTGTAGTAAGACTTAATATTGGGGGTGGGGGGGGGTGCCCGCCTGGCTCAGCCTGTAGAGCACGCAACTCTTGATCCCGGGCCGTGAGTTCGAGCCCCACGTTGAGGGTAAAGATGACTTAAATAACAAACCTTAAAAAAAGGGAATCAGATACCATTAAAAAAAAGATTTCGGGGCGCCTGGGTGACTCAGTCGGTTGTGCGTCCAACTTCAGCTCAGGTCATGATCTCGCGGTTCCCAAGTTCAAGCCCCGCATCGGGCTCTGTGCTGACCGCTCGGAGCCTGGAGCCTGCTTCTGATTCTGTGTCTCCCTCTCTCTCTGCCCCTCCCCCACTCATGTTTTGCCCCCTCTCTCTCCCCCTTCCTCTCTCTCTCTCTTAAAAATAAATATGTATTAAAAAAAATTAGAAAAAAAAGATTTCCTATAGGGGCAACCTGAGAGGCTTAGTCAAGTGTCCAACTCTTGATTTTGTCTCAGGTCGTGATCTCATGGTTCAGGAGATCAAGCCCCGCATCAGGCTTTGCACAGACATCGAGGAACCTGCTTGGGATTCTCTCTCTCTGTCTGTCTCTCCCTCCCCCACTTGTTCTCTCTGTCTCAAAATAAATAAACTTTAAAGAAAAGAAAATTTCATATAAAGATATAGTAACTAAAACAATGGGATAGAGAAGTAAATGAGACAATAGAACAGGAGAGGGGACCGAGAAACAGACCCATGCAAGTTGGTAATATGTAAAGAGCCAGAGGCACCATGCACCTGAGTGGGGAAAGACCGGGTTCTTCAGCAAATGGTGTTGGAAGAGCTGACTGGCCAAATGGAAAAAAATAGATTTAGCTCCTTACAACATACATGAAAATAAGTTCACAAATGTGTAAAATGAATACCTTTTAGAATAAAAATAGAAGTTCAGTAATAGATCTGGGGCCACCCAGGTAATAAATGGAGACACTGTATCTCGTCAAGCCTGAGGGGTCTGGTGCCAGATCCTGCCCTCTTAACCCACTCAGTAGGTGCTCTGTCCCGGTCCCTTCAGAGTGTTAGACAGACCAGTGCAAACAGACACTGAAGGCAGGGCGGTGGCGATTGGAGGCTGGATTGGCAGCCGGTCCCCACATACCTTACGTGAAGGATCGCTGGGGAGGCAGAGGGAGGGACTGTCGCCATATCACCATCACTCAGTCGACAGATTGGGCACCGATGATGGCCCACCCCCTGCCCGGTGTCCGTGTGAGAGAGACCATCACAAGCTCAACAAACGTTTACCGAGGGTGGTCGTGTTACCGGGTGGGTGTGAGAAGGATAAAAATAAGGCAATGGCAGTGCATCGTTGCGTGGTAGGGCTGGGAGGATTTGGGAGATCAACTGTCCAGTCCTCTCGTTTTACAGATTGGGAAATAGGCATGGTGAGAAGGGACTTTTCTCTTTTTTCACAGTATTCTTGTTTGGAACCCTGAGCAAAGAACACAGCTCCCTGGCCGTGTTGTAAATAACCAGCTCCTCTGTCTTTCTTGGCGTGAAATTATCTTTTTAGTTTTTTAAGTTTATTTATTTTGACAGAAAGAGTGTGTGTGAATGGAGGAGGGGCAGAAAGAGAGGGAGAGAGAGAATCGCAAGCAGGATCCCTGTTGAGAGCGTGGACCCTGAGGCGGGGCTCGATCCCACAAACTGTGAGATCATGACCTGAGCCGAAATCAAGAGTCGAACACTGGGGCGCCTGGGTGGCTCAGTCAGTTAAGCGGCCGACTTCGGCTCAGGTCATGATCTCGCGGTTTGTGAGTTCGAGCCCCCCATCAGGCTCTGTGCTGACAGCTCAGAGCCTGGAGCCTGCTTCGGATTCTGTGCCTCC
>NW_024412394.1:1363019-1364137 GCF_014898765.1 Herpailurus yagouaroundi | reverse complement strand
TTTTTTTTTTTTAACTGGTTATCCTGCTCTGGCCACCAAACACTGTCCAGCCAGTGCCAGGCAGGTCGAACCCTGTTTATCACTTCATTACTCATTCAACCATTTTTTTTAATGTTTTTATTTATTTTTGAGACAGAGAGAGACAGAGCACGAGCGGGGGAGGGGCAGAGAGAGAAGGAGACACAGAATCCGAAGCAGGCTCCAGGCTCTGAGCGGTCAGCACAGAGCCCGATGCGGGGCTCGAACTCACGGACCGCGAGATCATGACCTGAGCCGAAGTCTGACGCTCAACCGACTGAGCCACCCAGGCGCCCCACATTCAACCATTATTTACTCCCATCTTTTTTGTCCCCATGTTCTTCCCTGCAGCCTTCCTATAGAATTCCTATAGAATTCATTCCTATCCCTCCCTATGCAAGAGCTGAGCCTGCCCAGAGAAAACCATATACTGTGGGGTCACCATGGGTTCATGCCTCCCCTCCACGGAGCCTCCGGTGCCACCCATCAGTGGCCAGCGACTGCCACATTGACAAGTTCAAAGGTCACTTTTCTTCTCATCTGACTTCACGGACCCCTCCCTTCTCCCACTGATGTCTTCAGCAATACTTCTGAGTCTCCTTCCACCCATAGCTTTCAGAGTAAAGTTCCAACTCCTTAGATTAGCATTCAATATCTTTTGTGATTTGGCCCCTGCCCACCTCTGCAGACTTTTCCTGCCACTGACCTTGCCCTTCTTTACTCCTGGCCCCAAAGAACTTTCTGCTGTGCCCTTCTTCGGGAAAGATCTCTGCGATTCTCTCCCGTAGGTGGGGTTGTGGAATTCGGCATGTGCCTTCATTCCGAAGGCACCTTCTCAGGCAGGGAGAGTATCTCTCTGTTCTTGGTATCTGGCTGAGTGCTTCAGAGCAGGTACCTAGGAAATGGAGGTTGGAGGAAGCTAAGAGCCAAATGGCATTGTGGGAACGTCCACAGCACAAGAAAATGTATGCCTGATGTCACCCTGTACTCTAGATAATACCACCAGCCGTACACACGCCCCTTCACTTTTCCCCAAACTTGGAAAGAAGCCAGTGGCGGCCTGACCTCAGGGATCTGGCGGGGGGGGGGGGGGGGGGGGT